>NC_091377.1:6783002-6938002 GCF_038502225.1 Cherax quadricarinatus
ATACAAAGGAGAATGGTCAGGAGGAGTTTGAGATAATCAGTCCCTCAGCCTGGAGTCGCTGTAATCCGTCCGTCAATCTTGATGGACTGATTACCTCAAACTCCTTCCGATCTTCACCCTTCTCCTTTGTACTGGATAAATGAATCTACTATATGGTGAAACATTTCCTCAGTGAAGATACCCAAGTGTTGCTAATGTGTCTTAATTTATCAACTTGTCGGTTCTCTGAACCATTTACATAAAGGTATGGTGAAATACATTTGGATAAATAAATATTGTAGCTGATGCTTACCTTCGGAGAGAACCTGAGGTGTATCATTGTCTCGTAGGAAAATGGCAAGTGTTGTGTGTGGGTGTGTGAGGAAGAGCAGCACCAGCACCACCAGGGGCTGCCAACACCACATCACCATCTTCACTACCATGCCTTAGCACACTTCACCACAGTGTTCACGTCATCCTCAGCAGGCTGTGGCTCACCCTCACCACGCAGTGTGTGGGGGTCACAGGCTTCTCTCACGCACCAACACACACTTGCATGGCAGTTAGACGCCAGTGTTTAGGGAAGACGCTCTCCTAAGTGCATCATTAAGCCACCACTTGTTACCAAATACACACGAAAATGACCTTCACTCCACACACTAGGACCACTAACACCTCACCCCTTTATATTCACTTCAATGTTGTATCCATCATTGGTGCTATTATTCCACTTCTTGCCAAAATTTTGTATCCATTATCAATTATATTTTCCAGCTTGGCAAAATATTATATGCATCACTAACTGTATTTGTAAAATAAGTAATAAAAATGACTAAATCTTTACAAGATCACTTAAATAAAATGAACAAATGGAGTTACAGAAGAGTGATGGAATTTAATGGTGATACATGTCATGTTATGGACATGATAGAAAGTTAAATCAGACTACATAAAGGAAATAGGTTGTGTGACAAAATTTTGGAAGTAACGTAAGAAAAGAGGGATCTAGGAGTTGTTATTAATAAAAATTTACCAAGAGATCATATTAATGAAATCGTAACAGATATTTGACACTGGCTAACTACACACAAGCTGAGGAATACGGCACAGTGCTGCGTGACGTTTATAGCACAGTGCTACATGGCGTCCACAGCACAGTGCTACGTGGCGTCCACAGCACAGTGCTACATGGCGTCCACAGCACAGTGCTACATGGCGTCCACAGCAGTGCTGCCTGGCGTCCACAGCACAGTGCTGCGTGGCGTCCACAGCAGTGCTGCGTGGCGTCCACAGCACAGTGCTACGTGGCGTCCACAGCACAGTGCTGCGTGGCGTCCACACCTAGTAAAACATGTAGAGCAGATAGTCCAAAGATCTACAAAATGGATCCCTGAGCTAAGAGAAACACGAGTTAATGATTAATGGGTGAAAACAATGGTGATACTCAACGCTGGTTGCCAGGAGGAAAGTATGATATAGATAGCAACATACAAGCTTATAAAAAGATACGGAAATTCACAAATAACCCACACATAGGAGAAATAAGCTTATGGCGACGTTTCGGTCCCACCTGCGAGCTGTAATAATGTTGGTAGAATTACCGACAATATGTAAAGTAAAAGGACACAAGTGCAACTAATGTGACATTTTATTGTGGCAACGTTTCGCTCTCCAGGAGCTTTGTCAAGCCGATACATATCGACTTGACAAAGCTCCAGGAGAGCGAAACGTTGCCACAATAAAATGTCACATTAGTTGCACTTGTGTCCTTTTACTTTACACCTGCGAGTTATTTATGTATTGTTACAGTCACGGAATTGTGTCTTTTTGTTCTTTTCAGATACGAAAGAATGGATCAAGAACTTTTTGGTACCTTCAACAGGGATAACAAGATGCCACAGATATAAATCAATACAATAATGGGGCGAAAGGACGCAGGAATTTTTTTCTATAAGCATAGAGAGGCAGAAGAATGGAATAAATTGAGAGAGATAAGAGTTTTAAAACCAATGGAATTTTTAATTTTAATGATGAGCATATTAATGACAACGGGACACCAGGAGTATAACTCCGCTCTTGTAGCTATAAATAGATAATTACAAAAGTTATTATACGAGTGTGATTTAGAAAAACGCGTAAGAAAACACTAGGACACATTTATTTGAAAACATGTCGGTCCTGGGACCTTGATCACTTCTGAAGTGATCCAGGTCCTAGTGTTTGCTTACGTGTTTTTCTAGACCAACTTGTCGGTATTTATTACCAAGGTTTATACCATTATACGAGTGTATATGATAAGGGCCAAAATGCAGAAATCAGTGATGTCGAGCATCAAATCATCCACCAAGACTGAGTCGAACCCCCCCCCCTCCCGCACCAGCACAGTTGCGTGTACCGCTGAGTCATGATTGTATTATTAGTACTGTACGACTAACTGGCTCCAAGGATCATATCCTAGCAGTGGCAACCTAAGTTTTACTACTGTAACAATGGGGCTGTGGTAACTAATTGTAGCACCAGGTCAACTCTAGTATTCTAACTTGCAATTCATCCAGGTCTGGTGCCAACATTGTGATGCCAACAAAATTACTACCAGTAGCAGTAACATTTCAACCAGTCCTTCCAGACAAACTTGTAATACAACTGTAATGTTCTGTGGTGTCACCTTGACGCCCTTCCCCCTCTCTCTTTCTTCCAATTTACTACCACCTTTTGTCCATCTCTTTTGTGTGTTTTATTGCCAATAAGTACCGAGGGTGAGTAGTTAGACCGATGTATTCACGTTATCATTGTGGATACATCGGTCTAACTACTGAATGTGGGTCATGCGCGCTCGTGTACTTGCCTATATGTAGTTACAGGGGTCAACTCCCAGCTCTTGCCAACGCCTCTTCGCTGGCTGGTACTGAGTTCACTATCTCCAGGCTTCGAGACTTATCGTACCTCTTCTTAAAACTATATGTGGCTCCTCCTACTAGTCCTCTCTCCAGGTCATTCCAATTCCTGACCACCCATAAGGCTGAAGAAATACTTCCTAACATCCCTGTAACTCGTCTGCGTTTTTAACTATCAGCTGTGCCCTTATATATATATATATATATATATATATATATATATATATATATATATATATATATATATATATATATATATATATATAAATAAGGTCAAATATCTTCTCTCACTGGTGAGAGAAGATATTTGACCTTATGTGGTAACCTTAGCAGCCACTCCAGATATTTCACCAAGCACCAGGCTATGATTAACTCATAAGACCGTCGCGACAGATTCCGTCAGATGCTGCTGCTGCCAGAGTTACCACACACATAAGACAAGTCCCTAGGTACGATGAATAGTGTAAAACTTCTAAATACTTAGCTAAACACAAAACTGCATCCTAGCACAGTGTTTTGTGGAGATCCTTTTCATGTGATGTGACATGATCTTTACTACTGTGACGAGTCACATAATAATCCACGAACTGGGTCATTATATGAAGAAGTCCCGACTTACGAGAATTTTTTTAACTTCCCCCGCAAACAAAATCCCACCACCACACAGATCAAGAAAGTTGCGATGTATGCTAGAAATTGGTACTAGGAATGAAAATAAACACCGCGGAGGAGGTCTCATGTCATGATGATAATTACGCTTAAAAAGGTGGGGTCAGTAATTAGGTGAAGCAAGAAGGTTAAGCGTAGTAGGACCGAAGTGGCGCCAGTGACGACCAAGCTGGCATCCCCGCCATCTTTACTCAACACAAGAGACGCTTGTTTATCCCGACTCACCACATAAAACATATACACCCAGACAGAGGTGTAAGTCTCTCAGTGTATATATGCTGAGAATATACTTCAAATTTACCCCCAGTTAAGAATATTTTAACCCCTAAAAGAGGAACTGATGACCCCTGATGCCGGTAAGGGGCTCTGGATCCATGGAACCGGACTTATCCTCTCCTTCCCTGGATCGAATCTGATTGTCTCCCACTCCCTAGGCGCTGTACAACCCCCTACTGGTTTAGCACCTCCCAGTGATGATGCTGACAGGTTTTTCAAAGAATCTGAGCTAAACCTCTCACTTTTCTCGGATCCAACCTGAATACCCTCTCTTCCCCAGGAGTTGTATGGCCCCTGCAGGTTCAACTCTTCCCCATGAACAGAATAATAATCCTTCAGTCACTTACCCTCCCCGCACACAACAGGGAAGACAATTGGAATGAAGGAGAACGAACAAAATGACGTAAAAAAATTTAAAAAATGCTGCGAGGCGGAAGGAAAAATCCTTTTCCTGGAGGACAGGCAGCGAGAGAGAGAGAGAGAGAGAGAGAGAGAGAGAGAGAGAGAGAGAGAGAGAGAGAGAGAGAGAGAGAGAGAGAGAGAGAGAGAGAGAGAGAGAGAGAGAGAATATGCTCCACTTTCTTGGTTTGCCTGCCCCCCTCTCATCTGCGACTGCTTGACAGAGTAGAGAACAGAGCAAGACGTCTCATCTCTCGCCTGGACCCATCCTGGATAGATCTGTCATTTCAGCAGAGCCTTCAACATAGGAGGGATGTGGGTGGCCTTACTGTTATGTACAAGGCCAATATTGTCAAAATACCACACTTGGATCCACTTCGAGGACAGCGTGAAACAAGCTTTTATGCCACAAGACGGGCAGAAAGCAGCAACTTCACTCTGGCTGTACCCTTCTCCAGAACATCACTCCATCTGAGATCATACATACCCAGGATGACTCGAGTATGGAACACATTCGTACAGCATAATGATGTCAACGAGATAACGTCAGTTGATCAAATGAAAATGCTGGCCCACAGATGGCTCCAACTTCATCCTGTTCCCTACTTGTATGTCTCATAACAATAAAAATGCTACTTGTATGTCTCATAACAATAAAAATGCTTTCAAATGAGCTTATGTAGGTAACAGCTCTTAGCTTGCCAATAAAGTTAGGAATCCTTAACCTGTAAATAGCTGTCAATAAAGCTAGGGATCCTTAACCTTGTCAAACCCTGTGTAAAAAAAAAAAAGAAAGACCTACAACTCATCCCAGAATCCTATCCTATGCATATGTAGACGACTGTGCTCTGACATTTACCTATCCAAGAGAGGAAATGCAAGCTGCTCGAAGTTATACCAATCACCAATTTACAGCAATATCAGCCAGGGGAAAACGGATCACATTTGCTCTTGAGAAAACACAAATTATGATAATGCTGGAGCAGTGGTAAGAATGAAAGGGAAAGTGTTGATACCAGCGACTGAAGTTGATATCCTTGGGGTGAAATTTGACTCCAAACTATGAAGAACCATGTTGTAAAACTTGCAAACAAAGTGATCGGGAAGCTTGCAGCAATGTTGCCAGACGGCAACAGATAGGAGGAAAATTCTCCCTAGAGAAACATTCCACCGTGACATGGCCCGACGCTTTACGATTCTGCCTTTCCTCAGAGAGAATTTTCCACCTATCTGTTGCTAGTCTTGCAACATTGCATAGCTCCTGACAATACAGGAGTATGAAAAATCTTGAGCTAAAGATTAACATCCTCGCTTAGAAAATTATGTATAAAAGGTAACATCACAACGAAAACTGCTCCAGATCCAGAAGTTTTATATAGGAGGGGCTTAGGAGTAGCAATCTAATTTAAAGAGGGGACTAGAGGACTTGTTTTAAAGCAGCGTTATTATTATTATTATTATTTGTAGGAAAGCTGTATGTAGTTCTACAGTCTTCCTATTGTCCTTAAATTTGTACTGATAAAGCCACTGGACGGCAAAAGTCTACAAATTAAGGCACCGGTATTGTGCCTTTTTGTTATTTAGTAATCCTTTAAGCATATTACAGGATGGATGATATGAGCAACGCGTGAGTCCTTCACGATCTGCACACCCATCATGAATTATGGAGCAGCCCTACAGTTGTATCAAGGAGGACAAAACCAAACGCAAGATTCTGGAAGCAGCCATTATTTATCTGACACTATCGAACAAAACACGGGAATGTACACACTGGGAAGTCCCATCGTCAAACTGTACACAGTCTATGTGATGTTTCCTATGGGCCTGACCCCGACTCATTTCCCCCACCAACACATCGACACCTGATACACCTACTGAAGTCTCCCAGCTTAGGCTGATAGATTTCAATACCTTGTATAAGTCCCATCCTGCTTGATGGAATATGACTGGGAAACAGCAAGCTTTTGCTCCTACTTTATAATTATACAGAAAAGGGTGGCGGCATGCTGCTGATGTATCCAATTTTGTTGAATAAAAATTTAAAAATCTAATACGCATATTGTTTGACCTGTCTCTTTTCCTGACCTCGTTTGTGACCTTTCCTACGCTTGACCTCAAGATGCTCGTTTTTCTTATAAGACAGTGTATCAATGTGTTTTTTAAAACTTAATAACGTTCAGTCCTGGACGAACCATCATATTAAAGATTTCTCTGCAAACACAGAGTCGTTCTCACAACTCGCTGAGACTCGCGCCATCGTTTACCCAGTGTCTGAAGGTAGTGGCTTCTGTGCCTCGTTCAGTCCTACACCTTCACTAGTTCTTTCCCGTCGTCGATATATATGTGAGAGAATATATCATGCTAATGAGTAATAATGGTAGAATTACCGATTAATGTGGCATTTTATTGGTAACAGCTTGACAAAGCTCCTGCCACATTAGTTGCATCTGTGTCCATTTACCTAACGTCACGTGACGCTCATGCAATGGTAGCTACACCAAACCCAGTAGTAGTTCAATTAGTTACTACTCATTACAACTGCTTTACGGATGTTTCTCATAATACCTATCAAGACTACTCCTTCAGCCTGTGTTTACACTCAGGGACAGGTTCTTAAAAAACCGGACCAGTTTTGTTGTAACTGTCCTGTCTTGAATTTCTCCCTCTCGTCCCATTCGCTCGCTTCAACTCGCTCTTAAGTAACTGAGACGGAGGCTCGATTTATTGATTGCTTGTGAGAGGTTGCCTGGTTTGGTGTAGTGTGCGGGAGGTGAGCTGTGCAGTTGTACAACACTCTTTCACCTTTGAAGCTTCCCACAGCCCGAAATACACCAGCGATGCTCAGTTTTCCTACTGCACTACCTCATATGAACTAAACATTAATTCCTTTAACCCTTATTTTTTCAATATTTATTCTAGACATCTCCAATGAGTATGTGCCATCAATGATGACAGAATCAATAATGATCAGGAAGTTAAATTCAGTGTCATAAGTTGATTTTAGTGTGATTACGGTGACAATCTAGTTTGCAGTGCAGAAGCCCAGTTGTCAATTTTTATGCCCAACTCAACAAAGCTGGTATAGCTCTTATCTAGGGAGGCGGCAGAGACAGCAGACACCTGAGGTACCACGAGGGCGGGTTAATGCGTTTTGCAAGAAGGTTGATGCAGCAAGGGCAGGTCATGTGACCTGGCCTAAATTTCAGATATATTCCCTACAATATGGGCAGAGAGTGAAGCCAAGGACTCGCCACGAGGACAGACCTTAGTGCTGCTTTCAAAGACAGGCCGTGGGCCAGCAATTCCCCCTACGGGGAGGTATGTGAAACAGATGGGGTAGGCATATTATCTACATTACCTGCTGTATAAAATTAACAACAGAATACGTTCACTATCACTCGCAACAGACCAAAAGAACACAAAAATCATCTAATAAGAATAATCGTTACAAAACAAATCTTTATACATAATATTAGTAAAATCAAATGTAGTAAACTTGAATAAAGCTCATCTTATCTTATTTATGACTATGATATTGGCTTGGTGAGGTGCGAGTGTTGGGTGAGGGAGGGAAGGATGAGGGCGATGTTTACTTTAGGTCAAGTGGGCTGAGCTTCAAGATCCACAAGACTACGCAGGTGCCTCCCCACGACCTCCTCTATTTTTACACCACCTTACCTTACCTTTGAAGTTTAGAGAGTTTCACTACTCTCATCTGGTGCTTACCTGGTCAACCAGGCTGTTGCTGCTGGAGGCCAGTTACCCCACATATCCATCACAATCTGGTTGATCCGGCACCTGGTGAAGATACTTGTCCAGTTTCCTCTTAAAGGCTTCTACACTTGGTTCCAGCCATGTTTCTGATATCTTCTGGTAAGATGTTGAATAGTCTGGGACCCCGAATGTTGATACAGTGTTCCCTTATTGTCCCCACCGCACCCCTGCCCCTCACTGGGTTTATTTTACACTTCCTCCCATGCAACATATACAATATGTAGTGACACCGTATACAACCTACGCAATATGTAGGGGCACACTATACGCCTTACATAATATGTAGCAACACTGTACACTACAAAATCGGAAGCGACACTACACTAGACAGCACTACACAGTCTATACAAGATGTAGCAACACTAATTAATACACTATGTAGCGACACTACTCTCTCTTGTAGAGGCAAGACAGTGATGGAGTGAATTACGTAAGTTTCTTCTTTCTTGGGTCACCCTGCCTCGGTGGGAAACGGCTGATGTGTTACGTGTGCGCATGTATGTGTTATACTAATAATCTTAACAGATCGAAACGCTATCTCAGTATAACCTTGTTCAACAAACGTATCTTGTTAATCACTACTTAATTCGTATTTGTAATTTTTTTATTATTTATTTTAATCAGAGGGAAGCACCAATCCCGACATTCAGGTTTTATCCAAGGGAAGGAAGTCTAGTTATTTGGATCAAGAGCCCCTCACCGGCATCAAGGTACATATGTAGCAACACATTATCTTATACATTCAGTGCTCAGCTGGTAGACCTGTGTGGTAAGATGTCACTGCTTTAATATAGTCTTCAAGGGGATACACCGATTCAGAAGTACCCTTCCCTTACTGTGGAACAAGCCTGAGACCTCCCATTCCCCAGACAAGGTATGACCCCTACGGATTTAGCGTTTCATATGAATATAATAACAGTATAAAAAAACAATGTTGATGTTATGTAAGTGTGTGGAGAAGCCTGGCATGTGAGGAGCACAGGTGGACTCAACACCACCACCAGAAACACCTTAAAGATAATACCACATCTCTATAATATTTACTGGCGATGCTTCATCATTTGTTAGTATCCAAAATAACTTTGACATTGGTATAAATCTTGGTAACAGATACCGACAAATTGGTTTAGAAAGACGCCTGAGCAAACACTGGGACATATTAGAAAACGTTTCGCTCCTGGGAACCTTGATCACTTTTAAAACACACAGATTAAACCATACCATGGACGGATTGAACCCGCGGTTAGAGTCTCAAAACTCCAGACCGTCGCGTTAGGCAGTGGCTAACGCGACGGTCTGGAGTTTTGAGACTCTGACTGCGGGTTCAATCCCGCCCGTGGTATGGTTTGTTTGCAATCGTGTCAATACGATTTCGTGAGACACACAGATTAAAATGATAGTATATATAGGCGGAGAGTGAGGTGTGTCACTCACACCTCACTCTACAATGTTTGATCACCTGTCTTTCTAAACCAACTGTGATACTGCCAATATTTCAAAAGGGCGACATAATTGTTGCCATGTCAAAATAATGACATATCCGGGAGCCCAGCCATGGGCTTCGGGAGCAGTAGAACTCCCGGAACTCATCAAAGGTAAAGATATCTCACTCATACTCCCAGAGTTTATGGTAAAAATGTGCACGAAATCTTATGGAGAAAAAAAAATCGATGCTTACTCCCACGTAAGACATACAGCGTCTGGGTAATTTGAGGCAATCAGGTTTGATCCGAGGAGAAAGAGGGTGGCTCTAACTCTGCATCAAGAACCCTTCACCACCATCAAGGCCCACCCTTCTCTCTGAGGAGACAGACGTAAAACATAGAATATGAAAATCGCTGCTACAAAAGCTTATGTAAGGCAGGTGATCTTTTTAACATACTGAATTCCACTGTAAGAATACCTGTGAGGATAGCCTAGAATAAAACTTACTTTCCTGGACTCTCCTTCTTATGGCCTGTATAGTCCTTGTGGCTTAGCGCTTCTTTTTGATTATAATAATAATCCTTCTTATGGCACAACCACAATTAATGTATATGAGGCTTTACTCTATTTGCCACCCTCCACAGTCTGGTATATCTGATGCCTTACTCTCCATCTACCATCCATTAATCTGGTGTATGTGCGGCTTCACTCATCATCTACCATCCATCACAGTCTGGTATATATACAAAGGTAATATATCGTCGTAGCTTAAATAGCTGAAAATCCCCCCACCCACCCACCCACACACTGGTTAATTTGAAGGACGGGTCAGACTATGAGATCAGTCACTATCGTCCGCAAGAACTAGAATGACTCATGCTACAAGAAAATAAACTGGCGCCAAACCTAATAGATTCAAAATAGCTATAATGTTGTGTTGACGTTACACTTCAACTCTAAACTCCATCAATACTCTGGGAAAAATGATACGCGAAGTATTAGTATGTATACAACGAAACCACTAATGGTATTTAGGATACCCGTAAGGGTACCGATCGTAGACTACACAGTAGGTTGTGATCCTCTGTTGTATAGTTATATCTAATGGCTATAATCATAACCATATTTTTTCAAGGGATGTCAATAAGCCAGAGGAAGGCCTCGGTCAGATGACCAAAAGCTCCAGCTGTGGGTCATCATATGACTAAGACGCGCGTCAGGAAGCACTTGTCTTGTTTCCTGACAAGCCTTACCTAAACCTCCGTTTTATAATGTGGTGTAAAGCCTAGCTGTGGTAAACCAGCGGATGTTTAACCAATTACAGGTCATCACCTGACCATGCCCTGTCCCAGGTAACACTTGTTCAGCTTTCCTGACGAATGAACTATCAACAACGCCATAAAAATTAAAAAATGGAATCTAGACGATATTTTTTTGGTTCATCCAGAACCATTATCAAGTTGCATTTTAATTTGTGATTTAGTTCTGAGTTTTCACAACTACAGTATTATGGGTAACATCCAAGTAACCTTATAAACCATACCACGGGCGAGGTTAGTACCCGCGATCAGTCTCAAAGCTCCAGACCGTCGCGTTAGCCACTGGGCCAGCTAGCCACAATAAGATTCATCCAACTAGGTATATTGATACACCATAGGAAGGTTAGCATAGTCACCACTGTGACCACAAATGCAAGTTTTTACAGACGAATCTCCAGCTAGCGTGGCCGTGACGAACTCTAGCTCAAGTCCCCTCAGAGCCGTCAACATGACTCACGAAATCGTAATGACACTATTGCAAACAAACCATACGATTTCGTGAGTCAAGTAACCTTATACTTCAATGATTTTTAGCTAACTCAGTCACTGGGGCAACATTAACAAGACTGGTTAAGAACAAAGCATTGACGGTCTATAAAAGCATGCAAATATCCTGCGAAGGTTGCTGTGGCCGTGGGAAAGGACAGTAGGGTCATCACAGATGGCAGTCTCTGACGTACACAGGACACAGCAGTGCCTTCTGTGAAACTTTTCTGTGTAGAAGACCCATAACTCAGCGGTAAAGCGCTGGATTTGTCAATATCTCGGGACCACTTTTCTGTTTATTCATTTACAGCCATTCATAAAGACTTGAATAGAGAGAGAGAGAGAGAGAGGGGGGGGGGGGAGCTTGAACCGTGATCCCAAGAGTAACAGGTCCAGCGCTGTACCATTGAGCTACGGAGCTTTTAAAGAGGAAAGTTTCACAGAAAGCACTGCTATGTCCTGTCTGTGCCAGTGGCTACTGTCTGCGATCCCTCTGTCCTTTCCCATGGTCACATTAGTTTTCACAGTAAATCTATCCTCACCTGCCCCAAAGCCATAATCTATGAACTCAGTTTAAGTTGTAATGAATTACTGTCGGTGTAACCATCTTGGATTATTTTTCACGGTAAATGTTTGTTGTGTAAAAGTGGAGTCAGCGAGCCAGCCAACGACTGTAGGTGAAAGCCTAACTGAGCCACAAAAACCTGTTGTTGGCGCCATGGGCTGCGGGGGACAACAAACTGACACCTGTGATAATTCATAAATATTTATAACAGTAAATTGCACACTATATTTTTTGTTAAGTCAGGAATCTTTTGGTTTATATAAAACAAGTAAGCTAGTTTTAAAATTTTTCCTAGTACAAAGGCATTCATAAATATTTATAACACTGAGTTGCAAAACAATCACGGGGAGGGGGGAGTTGAATGATAGCTCTAAGCCTTTCGTGTTGCAAGCAACACATCAGTTTGCAATGTTGCAGAAAAGAGGATGAGGTCCAAGTAAACACTTTCAGAGGAAGCCTCTTTGCTCGCAGTTAAGGGGTATTAAGCAACTACTAAAAGTAAGGCGTAAGGTGTGCTCTTACGCCATGGGAAGTTGGACAAATAGGCAGGTGGGAATGGTTGGTTTTGAGGCCATATCTTGTATGGGCCAGTAGACCTGCTGCAGTGTTCCTCCATTCTTATGTGAAGGGGGCGAAAAAAAAACTGAAAATATAATTTTAATATAAACCAATGATTAACAATTACGTATTGTCCGTTAAGCAAACAGACACAGGTTAGGTTAGGTAAGATTCGCCAGGAAACAGGACAAGTGTTTCCTGACGCAGGTCTTAGTCATACGATAACCGCGGCTGGAGCTTTTGGTCATCTGACCAAGACCTCCCACTGGCTTACCGGTCCACCCCTTTAAAAATTAGGGTTATATGGACACATACAATGTGACATTTTATTGTGGCAACGTTGCCACAATAAAATGTCACAGTTGCATCTGTGTCCTTGTGCCTAACATTTTGTCGGCAATTCTGCCATTATTGTCCGAACTCCTCATTAATAGCGGGTGAAGATTGTCAAGATAACTCCATTATACTAGGTCGTAGTCGCACCCGACATCATAAATGCTCAAATATCGAAGATAACGAGTTACGTATATCAATACTGCGGCGTAAAAAGTTTGTCCCACTTTTAGAAGTGATTTCACCCAGTTTCAAGTCCGGCTGCTTACTCTGAGTTATTCACTTATAATTACGTGACAAGTCCTGGGAGCCATAAGAAAAAAATGATAATAACGTGGCAAATTTATTAGATTTGACTTCAGTGCAAGCCACACTAAGTATACACAGCTGTATGAATGAGACATTTGTGCAGCACTTGAGTGTATTGTGGAAACGTTTCGCCAACCAGTGGCTTCATTAGTCCAATACAGAGAAAGAAACAGTGGAAGATGAGTAGGAGTTTGAAGTAATCAGTCCCTCAGCCTGGAGATGTGGACTGAACACGTCTCCAGGCTGAGGGACTGATTACCTCTAACTCTTCATCCTCCACCATTCATCTCTGTACTGGACTGATGAAGCCACTGGCTGGCGAAACATTTCCACAATAGATATCCAAGGGTTACACAAGTGGCTCATGCATCAAAACTGTCGGTTCTCCAAAACCATTTATATAATGTGTTGATGATGCTAATGTACGGTGAACTGAAGTCTTACAGACCCATCTGTTTCACAGACTTCCAAGCCTACTGTGTCTTAACACCAAGTTACATTCACGAGTGAAATTTTTGCTTCCCCACGTAAACACTTTTGTTATGTAAACTGCTGTAACTTTGTTCAACATTGCCAGATAATATACAGATGCAAGCTTGCATCTTTATGTTATCAGGAGGTCGCGAGGAGTGGTTACTACGCTGTGCTTCCTTGAAGCTCTGGGTAATGTAAGACTACCTTCAGGCACGCTACATAAGACCTCATTCATGCACACATGACCTCACAACCCACTCTCTTATACCTATATTACCTGCTACTTCTCTCAACTACACCATGTTGTGTATCTCAGCACAGTGACCTAGTTCCTCATCCCTAAAGGACTGCGTTGGTGGATCACAAGGATATTTTTTTTATAGGGCCCTTAGTCTATCCTCATAGGGAAGGTTTCTGATACATGGGATCAATTTTGTCATCCTCCTTTGTACATTTTCCAGAGAATTTATATCCATTCTGTAATAAGGTGACCAAAACTGTGCAGCATAATCTAAATGAGGCCTAACCAAGGATGTATAGAGTTGAAGAACAACCTGAGGACTCCTATTATTTATGCTTCTTGATATGAAGCCAAGGATTCTATTAGCTTTATTGCGAACACTTATGCACTGTTGTCTTGGTTTCAGATTACTGCTAACCAGAACTCCTAAATCTATTACGGATTGCGAAAAAGATTTAGGAGTTCTGGTTAGCAGTAATCTGAAACCAAGACAACAGTGCATAAGTGTTCGCAATAAAGCCAATAGAATCCTTGGCTTCATATCAAGAAGCATAAATAATAGGAGTCCTCAGGTTGTTCTTCAACTCTATACATCCTTGGTTAGGCCTCATTTAGATTATGCTGCACAGTTTTGGTCACCTTATTACAGAATGGATATAAATTCTCTGGAAAATGTACAAAGGAGGATGACAAAATTGATCCCATGTATCAGAAACCTTCCCTATGAGGATAGACTAAGGGCCCTGAATCTGCACTCTCTAGAAAGACGTAGAATTAGGGGGGATATGATTGAGGTGTATAAATGGAAGACAGGAATAAATAAAGGGGATGTAAATAGTGTGCTGAAAATATCTAGCCTAGACAGGACTCGCAGCAATGGTTTTAAGTTGGAAAAATTCAGATTCAGGAAGGATATAGGAAAGTACTGGTTTGGTAATAGAGTTGTGGATGAGTGGAACAAACTCCCAAGTACCGTTATAGAGGCCAGAACGTTGTGTAGCTTTAAAAATAGGTTGGATAAATACATGAGTGGATGTGGGTGGGTGTGAGTTAGACCTGATAGCTTGTGCTACCAGGTCGGTTGCCGTGTTCCTCCCTTAAGTCAATGTGACCTGACCTGACTAGGTTGGGTGCATTGGCTTAAGCCGGTAGGAGACTTGGACCTGCCTCGCATGGGCCAGTAGGCCTTCTGCAGTGTTCCTTCGTTCTTATGTTCTTATGTTCTAACCCCTCGTAGTAGGTGCTATGTTGCCGGTAAACGGTTCTCGATCCAAAGAGCTGGTGCTACTGTAACTTTCCTTGGACGGACTCACCTTCCTATTCACCAGGCGCTGTGACCCCCCCCCCCTACGGTTTTAGCACTCATGATACTAACAATAATAATTTAGGATTTAAAAAACACCAGAACCTAGTGGCTACTCTGTTTTGACACTAAAAAGTTGCTTCTGTTATTAAAATTTGCTACTAGTACTAAGTGACATCGTGATTACTGTCATAGTGGCTAATTATGTCATATTACAAAAATCATCACCACATTATAATTTAAAATTAATATACTAGTTACATTTCAGAAAAAAATATATAGATAATTCTAACACTAGGTAAACCACTCGGCTAAAAGGACGCAAGTTCAACTAATGCGACATTTTATTGTGGCAACGTTTCGCTCTCCAGGAGTTTTGTCAAGCCGTAACGAACATCCGACAGGTTGTTAGGTAAGACACATATGCAACAGTTAGGTATCTTTATTGTGAAACGTTTCGCCTACAAGTAGGCTTCTTCAGTCAAGTATTGATAGAAGCAATACCGACAGGTTTTGTTAGGTAAGACACATATGCAACAGTTAGACAGGGACTTTATTCGGAATAAAGTTGTCTAACTGTTAACTGCATATGTGTCTTACCTAAAAAAACCGTAACGACTCGACAAGGCTCCTGGAAATCGAAACGTTGCCACAATAAAATGTCGCATTAGTTGCACTCGTGTCCTTTTGCCTAACATTGTCGGTAATTCTACCAACATTATTACAAACCACTCAGCATCAGTCTATCTCTTCCACCACTAGTTCTCTGATAACACCTCCCCAACCAACAACACTTCCCCCATCCCACCGTCCACTAACACCTCGTATCTTAACATGAGATGTGATAACGTATCACAAACGGTCAAGCTCACAAACAAGTCTGCTCATAAACCACCTTGATATCCTGTCGATCCTTCTTGTAAACACCTTCATTTATGTGGTAATTCAGAGTAAAACCTCTAGTGTGTCATAAATCTCCTTGCAATGTCTTTATCGAAGCTGATTCCTTGGGTAACACTGATAATGGGCTGGGCGAATTTTTACAGTGGGTTTGGGTTTGACAAAGACCTGCCAAGTATGGGCCGGTAGGCTTGCTGCAATGTTCTTTCTTATGATCAAAACGAACGGGTGAGGGGGCGAGTTTATTGGACAGTGTTCTTGTGAGTAGCTTGGTAATTTTTAAATTTGAAGACCCCTTTGACCGTGAGTGAGCACACTGTCACAAAAGCTGTGTCAGCCAAATCAATTGTTACACTTTATTAGAAATATCAACTCCATCTTTCGTTGTTTCAATATACATAAGCGAAGGAACAATGCAGTAGGTCTACCGGCTCAGGCTAGGGACGTCTAACTCACATGGATTCACACACGTTCACAAACCCATCCAGTCTATATTTAAAGCTATCCAGAGTTCTTGCCTTAATAACGCTACCTGTGAGTTTGTTCTACTCTTATTATCAAACCAGTACTTCCTTATAAACCATACCACGGGCGGAGATAGAACCCGCGATCTGATCGCGGGTTCTATCCCACCCGTGGAATGGTTTGTTTGCAATCGTGTCATTACGATTTCGTGAGTCACATCCTTATAAACTTTCTAAATCCAAATTCAGGTATCACTACCTTTGCAATTACAGCGTCCTTACCTACAGGTATCACTACCTTTATGAATTAACATAAGGTATTTGAAGCGGTAGACCAAGATAAAGGATACGATATTGTGTATTTGGACTTCGGTAAGGCTTTTGATAGTCCCACACAAGAGACTGGTGAAAGTAGCGGCACATGAAATGAGCAGAAATTATTTCCTGGGTCGAGTCACGGCTGGCCGATAAGCAACAGTGTGCATAAATGGGGAGAAATCAAAATGGGGACCCATTACAAGTGATGTCACGAAAATGGTTTTGAAAAACGACAAGTTGGAGACACTTGTGCAACATCTGGGAATCTTTATTTAAAGAAACGTTTCCTCAATGAAGATTTCCATATGCTGCAAAAGTGTCTCATTTTTCTAGGGACCCTTGCTGTTCGCACTCTACATAAATAATAATGAGGACCTGATAAGAGACATAAGAATATCAAAAACAACTAATTCCGATCACAATCTAATCGAAGTCCAGACGTACATGCATAGGGGTCCTGAACAGCAGAATGCATGTACCTGTGAAGGTGTCTTCACAAAATACAATTTCAACAACAAGAACATCAACTGGGACCAGGTAAACCATGTCCTAAACGAAACATGTTGGGAAGATGTCTTAAATGACATGGATCCAAACCAGTGCCTTGAAAGGATCAAATTCCTGGTAGCCGAAGCATGTTCTAGGCATATTCCCCTAAGAAAGAAGAAGAGCAGGAGTAAACTGGAGAGAAAAAGACGCTCCCTCTACAGAAGACGACAAAGAGTCACTGAGCTCCTCAGGAGTGCTAGAATATCTGATACACGAAAGGAGGCGCTGACCAGGGAAGTGGAAACTATCGAAGTTAAGCTAAATGACTCTTACAGGAATCAGGAGAGGCAGGAGGCGCTTAAAGCTATTAGTGAAATTGAAAGAAATTCAAAATATTTCTTTTCATATGCCAAAAACAAGGCAAATACCACATCTAGTATCGGGCCCTTACTCAGACAGGATGGGACTTACACAGATGACAACAAGGAAATGAGTGAAATATTGAAATCCCAGTACGACTCTGTGTTTAGTGAACCACTAATCGGTCTGAGGATCGACGACCCAAATGATTTCTTCATGAATGAGCCTCAAAACTCCATAAATGTATGCCAGATTTCCGACATTACCCTAACTCCGATAGATTTCGAAAAAGCCATTGACAACATGCCAAGCACTCAGCCCCGGGCCCAGACTCGTGGAACTCTGTTTTCATTAAGAACTGCAACAAACCCCTCTCGCGTGCCCTAAGTACACTATGGAGGAGCTTGGACATGGGTGAAATTCCACAGTCACTTAAAACAACGGATATAGCCCCACTCCATAAAGGTGGCAGCAAAGCATTAGCTAAGAACTATAGACCAATAGCTCTGACGTCCCACATCATAAAAATCTTTGAAAGAGTGCTAAGAAGCAGGATTGCAAATCACCTGGATTCCCAAAATCTGCACAATCCAGGGCAACATGGGTTCAGGGCAGGTCGCTCCTGCCTCTCACAACTACTGGATCACTATGACATGGCCTTGGATGCACTGGAAGAAAATCAGAATGCAGATGTAATATACACAGACTTTGCAAAAGCATTTGACAAATGCGATCATGGCGTAATAGCCCATAAAATACGTGTTAAAGGAATAACTGGGAAAGTGGGGAGATGGATCTTCAACTTCCTAACAAATCGAACACAAATAGTAGTGGTCAACAGAGTTAAATCGGAGGCTGCCATAGTGAAGAGCTCTGTTCCACAAGGCACAGTACTCGCCCCCATCTTATTCCTTATCCTCATATCAGACATAAACAGAGATATACACCACAGCACCGTATCATCCTTTGCGGATGATACTAGGATCTGCATGAGGCTGTCATCTGCTGAGGACGCGGTTAACCTCCAAGAAGATATAAACAAAGTTTTCCAGTGGGCAACGGTAAACAATATGATGTTCAATGAGGACAAATTCCAACTACTCCGTTATGGAAAACTGGAGGAGATAATAACTAGAACAGAGTATACTACTGACTCCGGCCATACAATAGAGCGGAAAAATAATGTAAGGGACCTGGGAGTAGTAATGTCTGAGGATCTCACTTTCAAGGATCACAACAGTGCCACGATCGCACGTGCAAAGAAAATGATAGGATGGATAATGAGAACTTTCAAAACGAGAGATGCCAAGCCCATGATGATCCTTTTCAAATCACTTGTTCTCTCTAGGCTGGAATACTGCTGTACATTAACATCTCCATTCAAAGCAGGTGAAATCGCAGATCTAGAGAGAGTACAGAGATCCTTTACTGCACGTATAAGTTCTGTCAACCACCTTAACTACTGGGAACGCTTGGAAGCACTTGACTTGTACTCGTTGGAACGCAGGAGGGAGAGATATATCATAATCTACACTTGGAAAATCTTGGAAGGAATGGTCCCAAATCTGCACACAGAAATCACTCCCTACGAAAGTAAAAGACTGGGCAGGCGATGCAAAATGCCCCCAATAAAAAGTAGGGGCGCCATTGGTACACTAAGGGAAAACACCATAAGTGTCCGGGGCCCAAAACTGTTCAACAGCCTCCCATCAAGCATTAGGGGAATTGCCAATAAACCCCTGGCTGCCTTCAAGAGAGAGCTGGACAGATACCTAAAGTCAGTGCCGGATCAGCCGGGCTGTGGCTCGTACGTTGGACTGCGTGCGGTCAGCAGTAACAGCCTAGTTGATCAGGCCCTGATCCATCGGGAGGCCTGGTTATGGACCGGGCCGCGGGGGCGTTGATCCCCGGAATAACCTCCAGGTAACACCAAAATAAGCTGTCAGAATATTTCTGATGGACACTAGAAAAATAAAAGATGGCCTGCACACGTTAATGTTGGAGAAGTGGAAAATGTAGTTCAATATAAGGTTCTAATCCCAAGATTAGAAAATAACTACGGAACGTGTAAGCTAAATAATGCAGACCTTAGTTATGCTGAGTGAGAAAAGATTTAGGAGTTCTGGTTAGAAGCAATTTTAAGCTAAGATAACAATACATAAGACTTCGCAATAAAGCTAATAAGATTTCTAGCTTCATATCAAGAAGCGTAAATAACAGAAGTCGTAATTATACATTTTAACTTTATATATTTTTGGTAAGGCTTCATTTAGATTACGCTGCTCAGTTCTAGTCTCCATATTGCAGAACGGAGATAAACCGCTCAGGAAAATATACAGAGAAGAGTAACGGATGATTCTGTCTCAGAAACCTTTTCTACCAAGACAAGCTAGGACTCCTGCCTTAAGAAATCGTAATGACACGATTGCAAATAAACCATACCCCCGGCCGGGATTGAACCCGCGGTCATAGAGTCTCAAAACTCCAGCCCGTCGCGCTAGCCACTAGACCAGCTAGCCACAATACGATTTCTTAAGTCATGTTGACGGCAGTGAAGGGACTTGAGCTAGAGTTCGTCACGGCCACGCTAGCTGGAGATTCGTCTGTAAAAACTTGCATTTGTGGTCACAGAGGTGCCTGTGCTAACTTTCCTATGGTGTAGAAATATACCTAGTTGGATGAATCTTATTGTGGCTAGCTGGTCTAGTGGCTAGCGCGACGGGCTGGAGTTTTGAGACTCTATGACCGCGGGTTCAATCCCGGCCGGGGGTATGGTTTATTTGCAATCGTGTCATTACGATTTCTTAAGTCATGTTGACGGCAGTGAAGGGACTTGAGCTAGAGTTCGTCACGGCCACGCTAGCTGGAGATTCGTCTGTAAAAACTTGCATTTGTGGTCACAGAGGTGCCTGTGCTAACTTTCCTATGGTGTAGAAATATACCTAGTTGGATGAATCTTATTGTGGCTAGCTGGTCTAGTGGCTAGCGCGACGGGCTGGAGTTTTGAGACTCTATGACCGCGGGTTCAATCCCGGCCGGGGGTATGGTAGGACTCCTGCATGCGTTGACACCTTGTGTTTTCAAGTGGAGGATTCATTTCAATGTGTAAAAAAATTTTATTATTACATGGTTTCGGGGATTATGGGCTAATTCCCGCGACCCAGTTTAACACTAGGTCTAGCCTTCCTTTCTATGATCCTAACTTTAATGAATTCCCTATGATTTGTTAACAGAAACAAATGTTGCATTAACTCTGACCCCCCTCACTCCCTGCTTTCCTCAAGTATGTCTTCCTCAATATGTCTCTACTTCCTCCCTACAGTACAGTCCTCAACGACCCTCGGCAGTTTAGTGTTTTCCGCCAATATAATAATTAATTTACACCTCGTACACTGTTAAGGAAATTGCAACGTATCCCATAGAGTAACACAGAGAACAACACAGCCGGCAACAAAGATAAACATCAACAAACAATAAGTATAAAAATAATATATTCTTCAGTATAGCGAAGCAAAAAACGTAACCGAGATGACGCCATGTAAGATTATGACAAATATCAGTTACAGAAAGACGTAAGAGTTTTAATAGGAGTATTGGAGTGGCTTGTAAGCGCTACACACTGGCTGGCCTCCTTACTGTCTCATAAAATAACATAGCCTCATTTATTATAAACCTTTCGTTTGTTTACGCGATTCCCAGCGTCAATTTATGAACGCTCTTTGTAATTAGAAAACACTATGTATTTTAGATACGGTTGCATAAACTTGTAAAATGCATAACCACAAATAAGTGGGCGTGGGCGTTAGAGCTAGAGACTTTCAGGGCAGCCTACACTAACAATGTCCTCCTGTAGTTTTAAATTACAATACCGACCCTGACAACCCCAAAATATGCAGCACATTTTCTCAATACCAGAGATAAACGTTCACGTACAAACGTTGCCTGTTTTTTCCCCCGTTGTCACATGCCTAGCGTTTATAATATATATATATATATATATATATATATATATATATATATATATATATATATATATATATATATATATATATATATATATATGTAGTGCCGAATAGGTAAAACTGATCTATTAGCATTAACTCATTTAAAATTTAGTCCTTTCTAAAATTCTCTCTTATACGTTTAAAGATATATTTTTTTTTAATTTATGTTAATGAAAAAAATAATAATTTTGTACATTAAAAACCGTAGAAAACTTAACCTTATTATAACAAACGCAATTTAATTTAGCCTAATCCAACTAAATATATTTTAGATAAGTTTACAATGACTTAATAATAAACAAATACAATGAAATATATATTTTTCGTTAGGTCAGAATGATTTTTGCGAAATTATTGCAGACACAAATTTTCGCTTGCCTTATTCGGCAAGAAGAGCGTTGCTATTTAAGCCACAATAACAACTGTTACATATATATATATATATATATATATATATATATATATATATATATATATATATATATATATATATATATATATATATATATATATGCGACTGGGAGGTATAGGGGTGCGTAAAGCAACGCATGTTGCTTTACCTGCTTTTCTGTCCTCGTGTTTGGCTTCCAGTGCATTAGTCAAGAAGATAGTACCCGAACGCTTGAGAGACGTGGTAGGAGCTCAAGGCTGGGCCCAGGTTTACTGAAGCAGCGATTCGGTGGGACACCCTTACAGACTCCTCCAGTAGACCAGCTCCTCCCAAACAGCACAAACAGTCCCACTGGGACAAACCGATCATGGAAAAAATCGCCAACACAATGCTCTCCAATGCTTCAGGAAAGGACAAAGCTCGTCTCCTGGCAGTGAAGGCACCACATTCAGGAGATTTCTTGTTAGCTGTTCCCAATTCCTCCCTGGGCACCTGTCTCGAGCCACAGGCCATTCGGATTGGTGTTGCTCTTCGCCTAGCCGCCCCCATCCTCACCGAACGTAGGTGTATTTGCGGCAGGGCGACAGCTGATCAATTCGGACTTCATGGTCTTGTGTGTCACACAGCAGAAGGGAAGTATGCCAGACATGAGGAGGTCAATGACATCATAAAGAGAAGCCTCGCCACAGCCCGTTGCCCAGCTCAAGGGGAACCCCAAGTACAGAGGTCTGATGGAAGTCAAAAGCGTCCTGATGGAGCCACTATGCTACCCTGGAAGGATGGAAAGCAGATTGCCTGGGACTACACCTGTGCTGCCACATTGGCAGACACCTACTTGCCATACTCCGTAGTGGAAGGGGGTGGAGCTGCCAGCCACAGGGAGACCCAGAAGATCCGAAAATATGAAGACCTTCCCCCTTGCTATAACTTCATTCCAATAGGGTCGGAGACCCTTGGAGCATGGGGCAAGTGTGCTCTAAAGTTCCTCAAAGAGCTGGGTGAAAAGCTCATCATAGAAACTAAGGACCACAGGGCGACCAGCTTTCTCTTTCAGAGACTCAGTGTTGCGATCCAGAGAGGAAATGCCTGCAGCATTCTAGGCACACGGCCCACCGCAAGGGAGCTGGACGAAGTATTCGAGATGCAGCTCTGAGTTACCTATGTTGTTTTACTTTCTGTTGTATTTTTGTGAATGTTTGGCCAATGTATTTTTGTCTTTAAATAAAACATACTTGAAATATAGGGGGTGGTAGGAGAAAATTCTCAAACAGATTCAGGGAAAACCTTGAGTTTTCCCTGAAGCAAGTTTATTCTTTTCTCTGAGGATGAGGGTCCCTATGACAGTTCTAGAGGTGGTACCTCCCTATATATATATATATATATATATATATATATATATATATATATATATATATATATATATATATATATAGACAAAATACATTGGCCAAACATTCACAAAAATACAACAGAAAGTAAAACAACATAGGTAGCTCAGAGCTACATCTCGAATACTTCGTCCAGCTCCCCTGCGGTGGGCCGCGGGCCCAGAATGCTGCAGGCATTTCCTCTCTGGATCGCAACACTGAGTCTCTGAAAGAGGAAGCTGGTCGCCCTGTGGTCCTTGGTTTCTATGATGAGCTTTTCACCTAGCTCTTTGAGGAACTTTAGAGCACACTTGCCCCATGCTCCAAGGGTCTCCGACCCTATTGGAATGAAGTTATAGCAAGGGGGAAGGTCTTCATATTTTCGGATCTTCTGGGTCTCCCTGTGGCTGGCAGCTCCACCCCCTTCCACTACAGAGTATGGCAAGTAGGTGTCTGCCAATGTGGCAGCACAGGTATAGTCCCAGGCAATCTGCTTTCCATCCTTCCAGGGTAGCATAGTGGCTCCGTCAGGACGCTTTTGACTTCCATCAGACCTCTGTACTTGGGGTTCCCGTTGAGCTGGGCAACGGGCTGTGGCGAGGCTTCTCTTTATTATATCATTGACCTCCTCATGTCTGGCATACTTCCCTTCTGCTGTGTGACACACGAGACCATGAAGTCCGAATTGATCAGCTGTCGTCCTGCCGCAAATACACCTATGTTCGGTGAGGATGGGGGCGGCTAGGCGAAGAGCAACACCAATCCGAATGGCCTGTGGGTCGAGCCGGGTGCCCAGGGAGGAATTGGGAACAGCTAACAGGAAATCTCCTGAGTGTGGTGCCTTCACTGCCAGGAGACGAGCTTTGTTCTTTCCTGAAGCATTGGAGAGCATTGTGTTGGCGATTTTTCCATGATCGGTTTATATATATATATATATATATATATATATATATATATATATATATATATATATATATATATATATATATATATATATATATGATGGGATAAAGATAGAAATGTTAAAAGCAGGTGGGGATATAGTTTTGGAGTGGTTGGTGCAATTATTTAATAAATGTATGGAAGAGGGTAAGGTACCTAGGGATTGGCAGAGAGCATGCATAGTTCCTTTGTATAAAGGCAAAGGGGACAAAAGAGAGTGCAAAAATTATAGGGGGATAAGTCTGTTGAGTATACCTGGTAAAGTGTATGGTAGAGTTATTATTGAAAGAATTAAGAGCAAGACAGAGAATAGGATAGCAGATGAACAAGGAGGCTTTAGGAAAGGTAGGGGGTGTGTGGATCAGGTGTTTACAGTGAAACATATAAGTGAACAGTATTTAGATAAGGCTAAAGAGGTCTTTGTGGCATTTATGGATTTGGAAAAGGCGTATGACAGGGTGGATAGGGGGGCAATGTGGCAGATGTTGCAGGTGTATGATGTAGGAGGTAGGTTACTGAAAGCAGTGAAGAGTTTTTACGAGGATAGTGAGGCTCAAGTTAGAGTGTGTAGGAAAGAGGGAAATTATTTCCCAGTAAAAGTAGGCCTTAGACAAGGAAGTGTGATGTCACCGTGGTTGTTTAATATATTTATAGATGGGGTTGTGAGAGAAGTAAATGCGAGGGTCTTGACAAGAGGCGTGGAGTTAAAAGATAAAGAATCACACAAAGTGGGAGTTGTCACAGTTGCTCTTTGCTGATGACACTGTGCTCTTGGGAGATTCTGAAGAGAAGTTGCAGAGGTTGGTGGATGAATTTGGTAGGGTGTGCAAAAGAAGAAAATTAAAAGTGAATACAGGAAAGAGTAAGGTTATGAGGATAACAAAAGGATTAAGTGATGAAAGACTGGATATCAGATTGGAGGGAGAGAGTATGGAGGAGGTGAATGTATTCAGATATTTGGGAGTGGACGTGTCAGCGGATGGGTCTATGAAGGATGAGGTGAATCATAGAACTGATGAGGGGAAAAGGGTGAGTGGTGCACTTAGGAGTCTGTGGAGACAAAGAACTTTGTCCTTGGAGGCAAAGAGGGGAATGTATGAGAGTATAGTTTTACCAACGCTCTTATATGGGTGTGAAGCATGGGTGATGAATGTTGCAGCGAGGAGAAGGCTGGAGGCAGTGGAGATGTCATGTCTGAGGGCAATGTGTGGTGTGAATATAATGCAGAGAATTCGTAGTTTGGAAGTTAGGAGGAGGTGCGGGATTACCAAAACTGTTGTCCAGAGGGCTGAGGAAGGGTTGTTGAGGTGGTTCGGACATGTAGAGAGAATGGAGCGAGACAGAATGACTTCAAGAGTGTATCAGTCTGTAGTGGAAGGAAGGCGGGGTAGGGGTCGGCCTAGGAAAGGTTGGAGGGAGGGGGTAAAGGAGGTTTTGTGTGCGAGGGGCTTGGACTTCCAGCAGGCGTGCGTGAGCGTGTTTGATAGGAGTGAATGGAGACGAATGGTTTTTAATACTTGACGTGCTGTTGGAGTGTGAGCAAAGTAACATTTATGAAGGGGTTCAGGGAAACCGGCAGGCTGGACTTGAGTCCTGGAGATGGGAAGTACAGTGCCTGCACTCTGAAGGAGGGGTGCTAATGTTGCAGTTTAAAAACTGTAGTGTAAAGCACCCTTCTGGTAAGACAGTGATGGAGTGAATGATGGTGAACGTTTTTCTTTTTCGGGCCACCCTGCCTTGGTGGGAATCGGCCAGTGTGATAATATATATATATATATCTATATATATATATATATATATCTATATATATATATATATATATATATATATATATATGAAAAAACAGTGAACTTTCATATACGTATATGAAAAAACTGATCGTGAGTAAGACGTCGAAAAACGACCTATTAAAATGAGGATGGTTGCACGCAGACAGTTCCCACCATGTGAGTGACATCCTCACAACCACCACACATTGTACCTACTACAACCTTTAGTGACATGTTTCACCATATCCTCATTGCCCTGCTGAAGACTCTTAACTTATGCTCATAGACTTCGTCACTTATATGAAATCCATTGTGTCGACAGGGCAACTATCATGCAGAATAAAACAGCAGCACACTTCTGATTTATCTAATGCTGCTAAATCAATAAAAACTCTTAGCTATAGCCCCAACTGCGATTTCCCACATCCCTAGTCACACCCCCATACCCCTCAGCTACGACCCTTATACCCCATGACCTTCAGAGTTTTCCTCTCATCATAGCTGGAGTTACTATCACTTGGAAATCGTCACCTCTCAGGAGTTTATCCCACACACAGGGAGAGAAAAACCTTTTACGCTGCCGTAACTGGAATGCTTGATGATATATTCATTGTCCCCTATTGAAGTTTCCTAGCTCAAGATGACATATTTCAACACCTTTTATTCACACTGCGTATCATACAGAAAAGTGTAGCAGCACACTGTTGATGTATCCAATTCTGTTGAAAAAATAATACCCTGTGAAACTATAAGCAGAGAGAATGGGGAAAGGAGGGAAAATAAGAGAAAAATTGGGCAAGCCAAAAGAAGAGAGGATGTGTGTGTGACATCACTGCCTAGGGTATATGAAGAGTTAATGTGGTAGTGGGCAGCTCATCAGGACACAAGCAACCTTTTTCTAACCTTACTCATGCCCGTCCCTCCAAACAAAAACAACTCTCACTTATACTAAAGTAGCTAGGACCTACCCTGACGAAATATTCCCGAGATACTCTTAACTACTGAATACCCTGAAGCAGTCCTCTTTCTGATTGTTCCCAAACCCAGCCTAGCCTTCTGGTGATTGTTGTCTAACACAGCCTAGGCTTCTGGTGATTGTTCTCTAACACAACCACGCCCGTCACACGTGCCTTGACCTAAATTCGAGAACATAAATCTGTCTGTCTATCGGATGTGTTGTGCCCTCATTACTACCACCATCAACATTACCGCACCTCCCAGACGCCTCATCTTGTCCTAGTAATGACTTGACAAAGCGCCTGATGGGTGAAACGTAGCCACTACTATCATGTAAATGGACAAATGAGGGACTTGGGTATCTTCATTGTGAGCACGTTTTGCTAACCAGTGGTTTTGATTAATCCACTACTGAGAAAAACGATGGAAGATATGACCTGGAGTTTACCTGGAGAGAGTTCCGGGGGTCAACGCCCCCGTGACCCGGTTTGTGACCAGGCCTCCTGGTGGATCAGAGCCTGATCAACCAGGCTGTTACTGCTGGCTGCACGCAAACCAACGTACGAGCCACAGCCCGGCTGGTCAGGAACCGACTTTAGGTGCTTGTCCAGTGCCAGCTTGAGGGACTAATTACCTTACACTCCCTCCCCACATCATCCACTGTTTCTCTCAGTATTGGACTGATAAAAACCACTGGATGGCGAAACGTTTACCCAATACAGATACCCAAATGTTGCACAAGTGTCTCATCTTGCTGTGCATGTGTTCATACTGACGCTGGTTTTAGCAATAATCAATTGTTCCGTTACACTCTCTTCGTGAGAAACGGTCGAGCTGTCATGGATACATGGCCAGCGGGCCGCCGGCAGTAACAGCCTGGTTGACCAGACAAGCACCAAACAAGCCTTGAGGGATGTGTCATGTGGGTTTTCGATACGTGGATGGGTAAAAATACTCACGTAGGCTGGTAGTACGTATAATATATAACGGGAAGTATGGAAAGCGCCAACAGCCGACCTGTCTCTCTCTGCTGCCTAACTACGACTGACTCACAAGCCTCTACAGGGTGAGGGTGTTTGAAATCCTGCTATGGTCAGCAGCAATATGAATACAGTCAATGATTCACACAGACGGTTGGTAGTGAGTCATCTACTGGTACACTGGCTACTGGTAACTGGTTACTAGGAACTGGTACTACTACTGAGAGCTCGGCGACGCTAACGTATGTCGTCCCGATATACAACTAATACAAACTAGAGACGGCAGGTGTACGGCTTGGGCTGATTCTATACAATGTCAAAGTACACAACAATTGAACATTATAACATACATAAGTAGAACATTGGAATGGAAGCTTACATAATTGAAACTGTAATAAAACTGTAATGCAATACAAGGTATAATATAGCACAACTCATCGAATGAAACTCAACGTTGGGATTACACAATAGAAGTGATAAAAAAAAATTTGATCGATCGATCTGTATTCATGTGATCTACGGATTCTGAGGAAGGAATATATACAAAGAAAGAAGTGTTTAACAGAAAGGCAGATTCGGTGCACTCAAATCTAGACTGTTAACTCTCAGAATTCGGAGAGAACGTGAACACAAAAAAAAAAATTCTTGAATACTGATAAGTTGATACTGTAATTATTCATCTATACAGGTTATTTACATTTAACCCCAACTCTGCTAGGGTGAGATTGATATATGCAGAATGGGTGTCATCTCTGGGAGGATCAAACTCTGTTGCACTGGCTAACTCATGCTGTATTTGAACAAGCCTTGAGGGATGGATCTACACTCACAATGATCAAACTAAATGTAAAGGTACATATACACGTTTTATGACTCCAAGTCATAAAACAGTATAAGTTTGTACTAAAACCTTTTCTTCTGTGTTAAGCTTCATCAAATGTCCCACTAGGAGCTTGTGCTGCTGTGTGCAGTGCCAGTTGACAGTGTCCTCTTAGCAGCTTGTGCTGCTGTGTGCAGTGCCAGTTGACAGTGTCCTCTTAGCAGCTTGTGCTGCTGTGTGCAGTGCCAGTTGACAGTGTCCTCTTAGCAGCTTGTGCTGCTGTGTGCAGTGCCAGTTGACAGTGTCCTCTTAGCAGGCAGTATTACACTATTACTAAGACTGAAATGGATCACTGTTTAACGAACCTTAAACAGTGATTATCTGCCTGTATTTTCTCGTGTGCTGAGTGGGCTCCTGTTGACCATTCCCATTTCAAAACTTATCGACTTGATTTCATTTACCGGCGTTGTGTACTAAAATTGGTTATTTTATTTACCGATGGACAATAATTTAACCTTAAATAAACCTAAGCTAACCTAGCTTAAATAACTTAAATCGGAAACTTTGATATAAGCCATGTGAGAAATGTGATTATGTTGTGACTTTATGAGTGCTATGACTATTATTCTTTATGAATATTGTGATTATTCCCTACGGGTACTGACTTCATTCTTTATGGGCATATTGACTATTATTCTTTATGGGTATTTTGACTATTATTCTTTATGGGTATTGTGACTTATTCTTTAGGGGATGTATTTGGTTACAGCCTCGCAACTTGATAATAGTTGAGATGAGACGACAGTGTCGTCTCGAGTTGCTGTAGTTGTGGGCTCTTCCAACCATGACAATGTAACTTGTATTCTTTTAAACATAAAATACCACTTATGGAACAGTACATAGACAAATACATAATCCCTGCCCTCCTCTCGTATATATCCTGGCTTCCTTACCTTCGTGTGTTATTGACTAGTTAATGGTCCAAGTCGGACAAAAACGTTGTCATAATTTATCTCTTTCTTATGTGCGGGTTATTTATATACGGTTCCAGTCACGGCATTGTGCCTTTTTGTTCTCTAATACATAATCGTTTGTGATATAACAAGGTATTTTTTTTACTGAAAACACTAGAAATATTGTGCAAATATATTAAATTTTGTGATAATTGATAAAAGTTTATTTGAACAAATGACAATAATGCAAATGCACCCGAGTGTACTCTTGCTAATCCTATTAGGGACTTTTTCCACAGCCTTTGTATATCCATCAAGTCTCCTGTTACCCTCCACAGGACAGATATGGAGTGCAGCAGAGGCAGCAACAATACCAGCAGCAACAGTAATGGCAGCAGAAGCATCAGCAACTGCTGGAGAGATGCAACATCCTAGCAGGGGAGGGCAGAGGGCCCCGCCACTAAACACGTCACTAACACCACTCTTAAGATCGACGTATTTTTAGCCACATCAAAGTGCATGCAAAAACTGGCTGGGCGGGGCGCAAGAGCCTCTGACGCAGTCCAGACATGATTCTACCTCCCATAGTGACTTTGCGTGTACCAACACCATTTCACTGTTCATGATAAACCATTCATAAAACTAATCCCCGTGCACTGTACCTCCAGCTCTTTTGAAAGGAAGCCTTTAAAGCTGCCACAGCTACTGTACTTACAGTGGAATACTTGGCGGTATCTTCATCATCCTAGGGAGTCTCCCAGCTCAAGCTCTCTTAAATACTTAACCCATAGTGGAATACTTGACGGTATCCTCATCACCCTACTGAAGTCCGCCAGCTCAGGCTGGTATATTTCAATACTTCATGTTTGAAACCCACCCTGCGTGATAATGACAGGAAAACCATCCTGCGTAATGGAGTATGAAAGGAATATCATCCTGACTGATGGAGTATGACAGTAAAACCATCGTGTATGATGAAGTATAACAGTAAAACCATCGCGTGTGTGATGAGTGTGTTACGTAAATCAAGTAACCTTGTAAAATGTAATGCAAAGAAGGGTAGCAACACCATGTTGTTGTATCTGATTATATTGATACACACGATGGGTATGTGGTGACTACCACCCACACGATGGGTATGTGGTGACTACCACCCACACGATGGGTATGTGGTGACTACCACCCACACGATGGGTATGTGGTGACTACCACCCACATGATGGATGTGTGGTGACTACCACCCACATGATGGATGTGTGGTGACTACCACCCACATGATGGATGTGTGGTGACTACCACCCACATGATGGATGTGTGGTGACTACCACCCACACGATGGGTATGTGGTGACTACCACCCACATGATGGGCATATAATTGTTGTTGTTGTTGTTGCTGTTGTTGGTGGTGGTGGTCGGTAGTGCGCTGTTCACACATACGACCCAAAGTGGGTCGTATAACACTTACACATAATTGTGATATCATGCACAACACAAGCCTTGTATCAGGATGCGACACAACATAAACACAAGCATCACGGATACTACGCACATTGCCCTCACTTAACTATAATTAACCACAAACAGCTGTCAGTAATGGTGCACATCTGCCATTAATAGTAAACATTTGCCATTAATAGTAAACATCTGCCATTAATGGAGCACTTCAATAGAAATTATAATTTCCACAAACAATACTTAATATCCAGTTAATTTCAATGAAATTTAATATATTCGCAACATTTAATATTGAATACGTATAATGTTATGACGTAATTTTTTCATGTTAGTGAAATTAATATAAATGAATTATTATTATTATTATTATTATTATTAGTATTATTAGAGAACGTCAGCAGTGCCACAGCACCTAAGGATAAGGGAGGTTATCAGGTTTGATATGTGTTTTTAACAAGCTGCTCCCAGTCTGAGGATGTTAAGCACTATTACAATTATTATTACAATAATAACTAAACGCTAAACCCACTAGGATAATACAGCAGGATGCTAAAGGATGTGATAAAACAAATTCGTCTGTTTTAGTAACGACTATATATGTTTTTAAATTAGTGCATAATGTTATCTAATGATATCCACCAGCTAAGTTAAAACGGCACGACTTAAATACCCAAAACTAAATATCAATGCTTGGTAATACACTGGAAGACTATACCAGCAGTGTGTAAGACATACATTGAGTTATGTTTGGTCAAGACGTAACGGCTTGATAAAGATCCTGGAGAGCGAAACGTTGCCACAATAAAATATCACATTAGTTGCTCTTGTGTCCTTTTACCTAACATACTGTAGGTAATTCTACCAACATTAATACATTGTGCGTGTATTCCCACATGAACAACTGTCTTGTACAACGCATAAGAACTCTCACATTCACGTTATGGATTAGAACAAAGCCACAATGATCGTTTAAGAAGCAAAACACATGCCATGACGTGTAGAAGCTTCAGGCATTCAAAGTTCAAATGTCATCAAGGAGAGGAGATTTGTCAAGATTTCACAAGCTCTGACCTCACTTTTGCTAGCAAAGATTACATACTCTTGCACTTATATGACCTTACATGATCTAAATGTTGCAGTGCACTTTTCTCTCACTATCCTGAGTATTTCATGTTTGCCAGTGCTTATGCTCACTCACCTTGGATCCAAATGAAGGATATGTCATACGTTGCAGAACACGTTTTTTATCGGGACAATGTTTCGCTTCGTGTACAAAACTCTTGGAGCAAAACTATTCTCCAGGCTGAGGAACTGACCACCTCAAAACTACGTCTTCGAGGGTGATGGACTGATTACATCGTCTTCACATCTTGACTGCTTCTGCTAACTCCTCTGTACTCGACTGAAGAAGCCTACTGTGTAAGCGTAACGTTTCAGAATAAAGATATCAAACTGCTGCACATGTCTTATTAAAACAGTCCTCGATGACGCACTGACTTTACTGGCCTAACCAGGGTGGTTAACCCCCCCCCCCGGGTTAAAAATCCCAACAAATCTTATCTAATATACTGTGGGAGGGAGGGATGGGTTATGAGACTCCCCACCATTACCCCATAATCCAGTATGCATCAGGCCTCCTGACCACCAACCTGCTCACCCGGCAGTGCTGGCACAACTCACTAACGGAGACACCCCCACCCTGTTGCTCTCAATAATAATAACAACAATAATAATAATAATAATAATAATAAATCTTTATTTCTACAAGTATACGTACAAGGTATACAGACCATAGCTGACATCAATGGCATAATCATTATACAGAAAGCCCCTTGTTATGCATAACATTTCGGCCAAATTAGTTTAGTTTTGTCCCCCAGGATGCGACCCACACCAGTCAGCCAACACCCAGGTACCTATTTTACTGCTAGGTGAACATGGACAGCAGATGTCTTAAAGGAAACACGTCCTAATGTTTCCACCAGTACCGGGGGGTCGAATCACGAACCTCAGTGTGTGAGCTGAGTGCATTACCAATGGAGCTGACATCTGGACGTAGCTTAGGTTGAAAGTGTCTACTGCCCGGGCGTTTGTATCTCTGGCTCTCTTTTAAGATAATATTTTGTTCGGATTTTTAACTCGGAGTGTTAGCCACCCAGGATAACCCAATAAAGGAACAATTGTCCTGTTTCCTGACAAATCTTACCTAACTTAACCAATAAAGTTAGTGCGTCATTGAGGATTGTCTGCCTTAGTTCCTCTGTGGTTCTTTAATCTTCTTCCTCAGGATGCCACCCACACTAGTCTACTTATACCCAGTTACCTACTTACTGTTAAGTGAACAGAGACAGGAGGTGCTCAACGTTTTCACCCGTACCGGGGATCGAACCCCATACCCATCCTGCTGGGGTAGTCGTAAGATTAAGGCACATACTGGGTCCAGGGACTGAGCCCCATTAGGACAACGCTATTAGTCTTAAGCTCAAGTGACAGTGTTCATGAATTGCCTACTGAGCTCCGGCTGAGTGGCGAAAGTACTGTGTACTGGGAGATAATTTGGCATCCTACAGTTTTTCAAGAAAATTGTTGGCAACAGCCTGGTTGCCAGGCAAATACCAGACGATGAACATCAAAATGGTATACAATACCGACAGGTTGGTAGGTAAGACACATAGGCAACAGTTAGGCAACTTTATTCCGAAACGTTTCGCCTACACAGTAGGCTTCTTCAGTCGAATACAGAAAGTAGGCAGGAACAGTAGAGAAGACGATGTAATCAGTCCATCACCCTTAAAGTCGTAGAATTTGAGGTTGTCAGTCCCTCGGCCTGGAGAACTTCTCCAGGCCGAGGGACTGACAACCTCAAATTCTACGACTTTAAGGGTGATGGACTGATTACATCGTCTTCTCTACTGTTCCTGCCTACTTTCTGTATTCGACTGAAGAAGCCTACTGTGTAGGCGAAACGTTTCGGAATAAAGTTGCCTAACTGTTGCCTATGTGTCTTACCTACCAAATACCAGACGAGCCTGACCAATGGCCGGGCTCCGGTAGTAGAAAGACACTCGGAACTCATCAAAGGTATATAAATGTGTGTTAAGTGAAGGCTGATGACCTTATGGAATGTCACTATTATTACTATTATTTTGTTGCGGAAAAAATAGTGTGCATCATTTACTCCCAGGAGTGGTGGAGGCTCGATCCTCAGTCACGTTATCTGTTATAATTATTTCATGTCTTGTTTTGTGAAGTGATTAAAAGAGATGAAGATACAGGAGGTTAGTTACAGTAGAAGGAAATATTGCAGTATTAAGATCTATTAACAACACATGCTTGATAATAACGGTAGATTTACCAACAGAATAATAGGTAAATGAACATATGCAACCGTGGCATTTTATTGTGGCAACGTTTCATTCCCCAGGAGAGCGAAACATTGCTACAATAAAATGTCACATTAGTTGCATCCGTGTACATTTACCCAACAACACAAAAGGCACAACACCGTGACTGGAACAATACACAAATAAGCGCACACAGGAGGGAGAAAAACGTACGATGTTTCGGTCCGACTTGAACCATTTACAAAGTCACAGTTAAGCAAAGGTAAAGGTACAGTGAATATAAATAAAAGTCTGTAGGATTTCCTTCGTCTTATATGTCGATATAAGAGAGAATAGCAAGGTACTCCGGCAAGACTGCTCCACAATGTCAGGAGCCAGCCAGCCAGCCGGCCAGCCGGCTAGCCAGACTGATAGCCGGCCAGCCAGACAGACAGGTAGGTATTATTAGTGGGGCTACACACCATAAACACACGAGGACCTCAAGTTATAAAACACCTGCCAGTGGCCACCTTGTCAAGACGAAAACGATTAGATCAGAACATAAGAAAGAAGGAGCACTACGGAAGGCCTACTGGGCCATGCTAGGCAGGTCCTAGTTATCTACTGGCCTAGACTAGTCAGGACTAGTGTATATGAAGTGTGAGTAAGGAAGTGTTCAGTAACAACCTGCTACATGATACACCCACAACTTGTGCTTGTGATAAATAGTTTTGAAAACCCACAAGTTAAAGAACTGAGACACTTATGCAACGTATGGGAATTTTTATTGAAGAAACGTTTCGCCACACAGTGGCTTCATCAGTCCAATACAAAGCAGGAAGGTATAAGGAGACGAGGAGTTTGAGGTAATCAGTCCCTCAGCCTGGAATCGATGTGCTCAGTCCATCACTCTTGTAGGATGGACTGAACACATCGATTCCAGGCTGAGGGACTGATTACCTCAAACTTTTCCTCTCCTTAAGAACATAAGAACGAAGGAACACTGCAGCAGGCCTACTGGTCCATGCGAGGCAGGTCCAAGTCTCTTACCGGCTTAAGCCAATGCACCCAACCTAGTCAGGTCAGGTCACCTTGACTTAAGGGAGGAACACGGCAACCGTCCTGGTAGCACAAGCTAATCAGGTCCAACTCACACCCACTCATGTATTTATCCAACCTATTTTTAAAGCTACACAACGTTCTGGCCTCTATGACTGTACTTGGGAGTTTGTTCCACTCATCCACAACTCTATTACCAAACCAGTACTTTCCTATATCCTTCCTGAATCTGAATTTTTCTAACTTAAAACCATTGCTGCGAGTCCTGTCTAGGCTAGATATTTTCAGCACACTATTTACATCCCCTTTATTTATTCCTGTCTTCCATTTATACACCTCAATCATATCCCCCCTAATTCTACGTCTTTCTAGAGAGTGCAGATTCAGGGCCCTTAGTCTGTCCTCATAGGGAAGGTTTCTGATACATGGGATCAACTTTGTCATCCTCCTTTGTACATTTTCCAGAGCATTTATATCCATTCTGTAATACGGTGACCAAAATTGTGCAGCATAATCTAAATGAGGCCTAACCAAGGATGTATAGAGTTGAAGAACAACCTGAGGACTCCTATTATTTATGCTTCTTGATATGAAGCCAAGGATTCTATTAGCTTTATTGCGAACACTTATGCACTGTTGTCTTGGTTTCAGATTACTGCTAACCAGAACTCCTAAATCTTTTTCGCAATCCGTAATATTAAGATCTACATTATTTAGTTTATATGTGGCATGGTTATTGTCCTGTCCAACATTTAGAACTTTGCATTTGTCTATATTAAACTGCATCTGCCACCTCTCCGACCACTGCATCAGTCTACTCAAATCTTCCTGGAGTGCTCTAATGTCCTCTTCAGAATGAATTCGACGGCCTATTTTGGTGGCATCGGCAAACTTGCTGATGTCGCTCTTTATGCCCTCATCTATGTCGTTTATGTATATTGTGAACAGCAGGGGGCCCAACACTGACCCCTGTGGAACACCGCTCGTGACGCTTCCCCACTCTGATTTCTCCCCATTTATGCAAACTCTCTGCTGCCTATTTGTCAACCATGCCTCTATCCAGGAAAAAATTTCTCCTCCTATTCCATGTGCCTTAATTTTCCTCAATAGTCTCTGATGTGGGACCCTGTCAAAAGCCTTACTGAAGTCCATATACACAATATCATATTCATTACCATGATCTACCTCCTCAAATACCTTAGTGAAAAAAGTTAATAAATTCGTAAGGCAGGAACGCCCCTTTGTGAAACCATGCTGAGATTCGTTGATTAATTTATGCTTTTCAAGGTGGCTACGAACTGCCTCGGCAATTATTGATTCCATAAATTTTCCCACTATGGAGGTTAGGCTTATTGGTCTATAGTTCGAAGCTAAGGACCTGTCACCTGTTTTGAAAATAGGTATCACATTTGCCATTTTCCACTTATCTGGCACAATGCCAGTTTGTAGTGACATGTTGAAAAGATTAGCCAAAGGTTTGCTAAGCTCCTCTTTACATTCCTTTAGAACCCTTGCATACAGTTCATCAGGGCCTGGGGATTTGTTAGGTTTTAATTTATCTATTTGCCTAAGGACCATGTCACTTGTGACCCTAATCGTGCACAGTTTATTATCGTCCTGTTCCACATAATTTATCATTTCTGGAATATCGCTGGTATCCTCCTGTGTAAAAACTGAGAGGAAGTATGTGTTAAAACTTCTACACATTTCCTTATCACTGTCAGTGAGCTGACCCGAGGAACTTTTGAGTGGGCCTATCTTGTCCCTGATCTTACTTCTGTATACCTGAAAGAATCCTTTTGGGTTAGTCTTCGAATCTCTTGGACTGTTGAAGCCAGTGTGTGGCGAAACGTTTCTTCAATAAAGATTCCCATATGTTGCATAAGTGTCTCAATTTTTCAACTTGTGTTTAATGACACGCCAGAAAACACTTACGAAAAAGTTTCGCTTCCGTAATAAAGTGACTGAGGATTGTATACGTAACTAATTGGCCAAACATCTACTTAATAAAAATGCCCAGTTATTATTCTTGTGTCTAATTCTTTCTCCAACTTACCAGTATTATATACCAGTATATACTACATGATTGTAAACACTGGTGAAGAGCACCGTCGTCTTGCCTACGGTGCTCTTCAACTCCAAGGCTGAGGGACTCAGCACCTCATCTTCTGTATATATTTCTTCACATTATGTCCTTGTATTGTATTGATAGTCACTGGATGGCGAAACGTCTACAAATAAAGATACCCAGATGTTGCACATGTGTGTAGTTCCTCATCTCCTTGGTAATGTATACCATTTATAACATGGGAACTAACCACCAGAGAAACTTGTCCCAGACCAGGACCTGGAAAACTCTCAAAATCTGTCACAGATATGGCATAGTTTATGTAAATCTCAGTCTGGATGAGAAAGTCTTTATACCTTTGTCTTATTGTGGTCTTTGAAAGGTCAGCTGACATAATTATTCCCAAGTCTTTCACGTGTTCCTTTCGTTCTATTTGACGATTCTCATGAGTTTCGTATACGTAAACATTAAGTGTTCCAGCGGTTGATAGGAAGAGGAAGTTGGCAACATGGAGGAAGTATGAGGAAGTAACGAGGTGAGAGGTGAGCCAGCTGCCAGCCAGCACTCACACAGTGATAGCAGTCTTGGCAGCTTGCTTCACTAACTCAACCAGGGAAGAAAAGTTACCCTGTGAAGCATTGTTGAAAATGGTATAAAATACTGACAAGTTGAAGATTAAGACATGTGCAACAGTTGGGTATCAACAGGTGGATATCAAATCTGGGAACGAGTGGGGCTTAAACCCATGACAAGTGAGTCCTAACTCACAGGCCAGTGCGTTAACCACTCTGAGTTTTAAGATTCACTCGCCATGGTTCAAATCCCACCCGTTCCCTGATTTCTTTGCAATCGTGTTATTACGATTTCGTGAGTCAGTAGGTGGATATGTTATCCTTTTAGTGACGTATCCTGACCTAACCCAGAGGGTGGAGGTCGACACATCAGACACAATAAGTCAATGACTCTTTGGTGATATCTCAGGGTAGGGATCGCGTCATCTGTGGTGCCAAGCATAAACCTGATTCAGGGTGATGCAGGTCGATACATCAGAGGCTGTGGTTGACTGTGGCTGTGTTGTCCAGGCATCATTCCTACGAATATTATCCAGAGTGGCCACGAGTTGCCACGAACCTGGCTCCCAACACTACATCTTCACATTAATGGTATTGCACACAGATGATCCGACTAGCTGATGAAGTTACCTGATGAAGTATAAGATAAATGTGTCGGGTGGACAAATGTTTAAGAGTGAGTGTTTAAAACAGGGGCGTTTCCCTTGAGGAAGCTGCCACTTTGGAAAGAGGAGAGGGTAGGTCATGACCCTGAGGGCCAGCTGGATGCCAAGGTCAGTGGTGGTGGTAAGGCTCACACAGACAGATGACACCACCTCCTCACATCAACACAAGACTCTGGTGTTGTCTAGGAATACCCACCACCACCACCACGTGACCTCCACACCACCCGAAAACATCTCACACACAACCCTGTTACTTCCTACCCCTCCTCTCTCTCTATTCCTCCTCTATATTTTGCCGATTCTCCTCTTCCCTTCCTGACCCTCCTTGTTTTTCCTAATTCCCCTCCTCTTCATTTTCTACTTCCTCCCCCAAATACCTTTCTCATTTCAGTTGTTCCTCGTATTATGAATCAAGTCACATCAACGTTCTTCACACTATTATTTTCACCTCATAATCGCACCACAAATACAAATGTTATCTACTTAAAAGTCTTACAAAGGTCACACAGCGAAACGTTGCCACAATATCACATTAGCTGCATCTGTGTTCATTTACCCAACAAACAATAAGTAGTATTGGTTTGAAACTTAATGGAAACCCACTGATTATGCAGAGTACTTCGGGTATACTACCTGGAGTTTACCGGAGTCGCTTCCAGGTCACCACCCCCGTGACCCGCTCTTAGACCGGGCCCTCTGGTCCACCGACTAGTACAGGAGGGCCCCGTTTACAGCGCTTCGTTTTACGGCGTTTCGCAATGCAACAGTTTTCAATTACACCCAATCTTCATTTATTCAGACTTCTTACAATAAATATATTCACTACTCACTACAAGCTAAGGACGAAAATATTTTAAGGTAAGTAATGTGTGTTGTATTTTCATTTTTAGGCCTAGCTCTATTGCTCAATATATGATAGTGTAAACATGTTATTAGGCTGTTATATGCAATTGAATGTGAAAACGAGGCTATGTTTCACTTTACAGCAGTAGCCCGGAGCCTAACCTGCTGTATAAGCGGGACCCTCATGTAGCCGGAACCTAACCTGCTGTATAAGCGGGGCCCTTCATGTAGCCGGAACCTAACCTGCTGTATAAGCGGGACCCTCATGTAGTCGGAACCTAACCTGCTGTATAAGCGGGGCCCCTCATGTAGCCGAAACCTAACCTGCTGTATAAGCGGGACCCTCATGTAGCCGGAACCTAACCTGCTGTATAAGCGGGGCCCCTCATGTAGCTGGAACCTAACCTGCTGTATAAGCGGGACCCTCATGTAGCCGGAACCTAACCTGCTGTATAAGCGGGACCCTCATGTAGCCGGAACCTAACCTGCTGTATAAGCGGGACCCTCATGTAGCCGGAACCTAACCTGCTGTATAAGCGGGACCCTCATGTAGCCGGAACCTAACCTGCTGTATAAGCGGGACCTTCATGTAGCCGGAACCTAACCTGCTGTATAAGCGGGACCCTCATGTAGCCGGAACCTAACCTGCTGTATAAGCGGGACCCTCATGTAGCCGGAACCTAACCTGCTGTATAAGCGGGACCCTCATGTAGCCGGAACCTAACCTGCTGTATAAGCGGGACCCTCATGCACATAAAAAACTACATACGGTGATATTCATGCTGATCTGAATGTCTCTTCATAGCTCTGCTGCCTTGGAAGAAGCCTTTTAGAATGCTTATTCGTAGTTATATATACTTTTATATAAATTGATATAGCCTAAACTAATCCACCCTAACATAGCATAAATATAATGAAAAAAAAAATATGTACAATTTCACGGGAATCATTAACATATTTACGTTCAGAATTGCTCTAGAAAATTACCGTTTTAAAAACGGTATGAATGATGTAAATGAATGGTTCAGAGAACCGACAAGTTGATAAATTAGACATATGTGCAACACTTGGGTATCTTTAATGAGAAAACGTTTCGCCACACAGTGGCTACATCAGTCCATACAAAGAAGAATGGTGTTGCTTGTGTCTAATTTATCATCGTCAACATTTTACAAACGTGTTTGGGATTCTCCTCAGTTATTTTACACAGTGATATAAATTTTTATGATGGTTCTCAGGTCAGAAAGTGAAACTTTGGTCACAGGACAAAGATACAGTGTCACTCAATAACACCATAAGAACATAAAGAGCACTGCAGCAGGTCTACTGGCCCATACTAGGCAGGTCCAGGTCACCTATTGGCCTAAGCTAGTCAGGTCCATATGTGACTTATTTCAGCATTACCAACGTTTTGTATTGGAATCATAATGTTGGAGTGTTTGATATCCACTTGAGATGGAGTAGTTGATGGAGTGAGTCACTGTGAAGGACGGAGTGGTTGGTGGAGTAAGTCACTATGTGTGATGGAGTGGTTGGTGGAGTTATGTCACTGTGAGAAAGAGGTTCTTCACTTTCCATCTATTTCTCGGGTGAGGGATGGCGGGGGCTGGGGAAGGGGGGAAGGGAGGGGGTCAAGTGATGAGGCAGCCAGTAAGACAAGACCCAAGCCAGGGTCACCTCCCTCCCCCTCCCTCAAGGTCACCAGACCTTACACCAAGGCCACCCGTCCCCCCTCCCCCAAGGCGCAACTCTTTACCCCTCACTCACCCCATACCCCCAACACCTCCCCCCTAACACCACCGTCACGTTACAAAACTAGTGAGTTTATTCAGGTACACATAAATACAGTTACACAAATTACCTACCAGGATAACCCCCAAGAAACCTCATCCTTGGTAATTTACACCTACGTTACTATGTATCAATATTCCATATACATATATATATATATATATATATATATATATATATATATATATATATATATATATATATACACACAATATATATATATATATATATATATATATATATATATATATATATATATATATATATATAATATATATATATATATATATATATAATATATATATATATATATATATATATATATATATATATATATATATATATATATATATATATATATATATATATATATATAATATATATATATATATATATATATATATATATATATATATATATATATATATATATATATATATATATATATATATATATATATATATATATATATATATATATATATATATATATATATATATATATATATATATATATATATATATATATATATATATATATTATATATATATATATATATAAACACTGATCTCTGGCTGAAGGAGACTCGAACATACGAACCTTGGAACAAGGTACGCACGCCAAGGTATTGTCCAATGTGGGTAGATTGGTATAGCACTGCGTACCTTGTTCCAAGGTTCGTAGGTTCGAGTCTCCTTCAGCCATAGATCAGTGTTTGTATATTTTGCCTGCTCTTGCGAATTCCTTGCATGTGTGTGTGTGTGTGTGTGTGTGTGTAAAATAAATAATAGAAATAACTGCATGGCAAGACACACAAACTCTGATAAATTAAAGAGATATGTGATAGAATTTCTTGTGGATAAATGCCACGTAATAAAAATGGGAGAAATTAATAATAGGTCTCATAGAATGCAGTGTGATTATAGACAGTAATGATATAAGGCGTATCTTGTGTTTTGTGAATGACATTAGGTTAGGCTACGTTAGTTTAGGTTAGTTTAGGTTAGGTTATTATATAGGTTAGGTTAGGCTACGTTAGGTTAGGTTAGGTTAGATTAAGTTAGGTTAGGTTAGGTTACGTTAGGTTAGGTTAGATTAAGTTAGGTTAGGTTATAGGATAGGATAGGTCAGGTTAGATTAGGCTAGGTTAGGCTATTGCATAGGATAGGTTAGGTTAGGTTAGATTAGGCTAGGTGAGGTTATGTTAGGTTATTGTATAGGTTAGGTTAGATTAGGCTAGGTTAGGTTAGGCTGGGTTAAGTTAGTTTAGGCTCGGTTAGGCTAGCCTAGGTTAAGTAGGTTAGGTTAGGTTACTGTATACGTGTTTCAGTTATCTGTTGGAGGGCTTGAGGAGTTTTTGGTTATCAATATATCGTCATATTTTATGTATATAAAGTTTTAAATAAAAGTAATGAATTATATTTGATATCTACGAATGGACTCATCTAAGTTGCTGCCTCAGTGTTTTTTTTTTTTTTTTAATTTTTCAAATTGTCGAGCTGTAGAATGCACATACGAGAACACTGTATCAACATCCGTGGCCCCAGATTATTCAACATCTTACCAGAAGATATCAGAAACACTGCTGGAACAAATGTAGAAGTCTTCACGAGGAAACTGGACAAGTATCTTCACCAGGTGCCAGATCAACTAGACTGTGATGGATATGTGGGGCAGAGGGCCACCAGCAGCAACATCCTGGTTGACCAGACTAGCACCAGGCGAGCCTAACCTACGTCCGGGCTCCGGGAGTAAAAAAAGAAAAAACTTTCGAACTCATCAAAGGTATATCTATGTAGCTGGGGATGGCAACCGCTCTCTACCTCACTCACCCTCTTATTCTTCACTCTTTCTCTCATCATCCTGAGAGATGGTAATTCCTACACAATACATGTCAACTTCAGCTCTGCGCTAAAGAAACTCCCCACAGTGGAATGCTTGCCGATATCCTCATCGCCCTACCGAATTCTCTCAGCTCGGACTGACACACCTCATTTGCCTCAATTTCGTATGCAATACACCCCGTGATGGATTATGACAGTGTAGCAGTACACTGCTGATCTTGCTACAATGTAACTATCATACAGAGTAGTGTAGTAACACTGCTGATGTTGCCACAATGTAATTATCATATTGTGTAGTAACACACTGCTGGTATTCCCACAATTTAAGTATCATACAGAATAATGTAGCAGCACACTGCTGATGTTGCCAATTTTGTAACAAAATTCCTATTCTGGCAACTCAACCTATGGCACCCTCAACAATTGGCACCACTAGTGTGCCACAATCCCTGGCATCACTAGTGTGCCACAACCCCTGGCACCACCAGCGCCTCTGGCAACACTCTTAGGGTCAATAACAGCTTCACCCAGTATCCATATCTCAGCCAAAAGCTTGACGCATGGAAAAAAAAATATATTGATTCTAGCAACTCTACCCTCGCAACCAGATGCATTTCTGTGCTGTTTGATCCTAAAAAGACGTCCTGATATCTCGTAAGCCCGGCCCTCTCTACAGCAATGGACGCAAAAGAAATAGTACAGAGTGGGGAATAAGTTTTTGAAGCCAATAAGGAGATATCTACAAGTCATCACGTGGAAACTATTCCAGTTTCTTGAAAAACATGATAACGTAGCATCTCCTGAGCACTAAACCTTAATCCACACCTTTCCCTAACATATACAGTGCTCAATAATAACCCTGGTCCATGGCCGGGCTCATTGAGTAGATTAACTCTCGAAACTCTTCAAAGGCACATGGAGACAAACACAGGAGGTTAATTAATCTGTATGTTTCGACTCCCTTCTGGGATTCTCTTTAGCAGATGATCTGCTGAAGAGGACCCCAGAATGTGGTTGAAACATACATCAATTAACCGGCTGTGTTTCTGTCTCCATGTGGGTTATTATTGAGCACTGGTAAGTGTTAATTACAAGGTATATGAATGTTTAAGGTTTAAAGCCGACCAGAAAAACCATTCCTTAGTTAAATTTACACAGCCAAAAAAAAAAAAAAAGTGAGGCGGGATCCTTTAAGAAAAACACACCAGCGTTAACATTGATACTTGATTATAATAACTCATCACATACTGCAAAGAATTCAATATTTCTAAGTTTATCACCTATGTTAATATATCTAAGTTTATCACCTATGTTAATATATAAGTTTATCACCTATGTTAATATGTTAATAGGCTACTTTGCACCTACAAAGCCTAGACCCCAAAAATACCGTTTTCTTAAGATTCATCAGACATGAAACAAATTGAAAACGATCTGAAGAGGCTTTTTCAAGTTATCACACATTATTATAATAAAAAAAGCGCTAAGCCCACTAGAGTAAGTACAGTCCAAAAACCAGGAATGGTCTACGTCAGCAGTCCTCAACCTTTTAGTATCAAGAGAGCCAATTTGAAAAGCCAAATTTAAAAGAGGGCCGCATTTTGTATTTTTTTTTTTGTAATTTTTTTGAATAACAAAAATATTTCGTAATTGTTGACACTGCAGTGTGGAACCTACATACAAGCGAATTCATGTCATGGTACAGGTTACAATCATAACCATAATTTTTAAAGAGTGGACCGGTAAGCCAGTGGAAGGCTTCGGTCAGATGACCAAAAGCTCTAGCTGCGGGTCATCATATGATTAAGATCCGCGTCAGGAAACACTTGTCCTGTTACTTGACAAACCTTACCTAACCTAACCCAACATCATGTGACAGCCGCATCCATTTCCTAGAAGGGCCACATGGGGCCCTCTAGTCGCAGGTTGGGGCCCCCCCCTGGTCTAAGTAAAATTGGCCAGAGGGCATTAGCACATGCCACAAGTTGCAAGACACTTCCTCGTACCTCTACAACAATGTTGAACACACAGACCCGCCGATCACGCGGACTTCTCAATTAATAAATGAAAACTTGGGAGAAAAAATAACCTTTACCACCGTGAAGTACCCCTTTGGGCAGGGGTTCTTATTAACTGGGCGTATCCATACCCGTGGAGGTATGGGAACCAAAAAGCTAGATTCGTTCAAGAGAACGACTCTAGCTAGAGTAGTTCCTTTGAACGAATCTACATGGACTTCCTGTTCATTTCTGCAACACTGAAAGCTCCTGAAGATGTGTTATAACAAGAAATCCTAGAGCTATCATTCAACCCCCCTAGTGGTTGTATACACCTTGTATCGCTTGTTCGCGATTACTGTATAATCGTTATATATATTTAACAAAAGGTTCCATAAAGAGTGCCAAAAAACACACAGCCAAACGTGTTAATTAACCATCCCCCCGGCCGGGATTGAACCCGCGGTCATAGTCTCAAAACTCCAGCCCGTCGCGTTAGCCACTAGTGGCTAACGCGACGGGCTGGAGTTTTTTGAGACTATGACCGCGGGTTCAATCCCGGCCGGGGGTATGGTTTGTTTGCAATCGTGTCATTACGATTTCTTGAGAAACGTGTTAATTCATATGAGCTAGCCCACTGTAGGACAATGTTCTCCAAACAGACTATATGACACTAATGAGGAAAACATAAACCAGAAAGCACCTTGAGACTAGAAACGGATTTGGACAAACTGCAGGACTGGTCTGAAAGGTGGCTATTAGAATTTAACACTAGCAAATGCAAAGGTTGTGTAAGCCGAGATCGGGGAAAAAAAAGACTAGAAACAGAGTACAGGCTTGGTAGGGTGGGAAAAATGGTTGTAAACCTCCCCCAAAGAGAAGGATCTCTGGGTGAGCATAGTTCTGAGCATATTGCCTGGGAACACATCAACAGAATAATCTCCGGGGCAAACGCTTGAAGGAAACATCTAATGTTAGCTTTCAAAAACCTTACCAAAGAATAATTCAAAATGCTATATATGGCATATATCAAGTCCATCTTGGAGTTTGCAGCACCAGTATGGAATAACAAAAAAGGCACAATACCATTTCCTTGTATGAATCTTAGTCCTGGCTTCGTCTCTGTAGAAGCCTTCCTATCCCATTACGTTGTAAAATGCTCCAAACTTCAGAACACCCGTGACTTAACCTCTTTCCTCCTTTTTCTTCTTCTCCCTCTTCCCCTTTCCTTTTTCTCCTTTGAGTTGTCTTTCTTCTGCCTCGTGTATCTGTTCCTTCATTATTTATGTATTTTTTCTCCCCTCTGTGTTCTTTCTCTTACCCTCTGTGGGCACCTAGCTCCGTTGCAGTGCTCCTCTTCCTTGGTATTTGACTAACTCCTCCTCCTTACTACCTTCCCCACTACTACCACCACCTCCTGCCTATATATACCCCTCCTTCTCTCCTTTTCGTTAGTGTGACTTTGTAAATGGTCCAAATTGGTCCGAAACGTCGTCGTAAACTCCTCTCTTCTAAGTGCGGGTTATTTGTGTATCAGTATGGAACCCTGATCAAGCAAGCAAGTCAAGAAACCAGAAAAAGTGCAAATATATGCAGCGTGGTAAGTCCCAGAGCAAAGAGGTACAAGCTATGAGGCGAGACTTAAGGAACTAAATTTGAAGACACTACAAGCCTGCATGATCAGGGGCGACATTACAGATGAGTTGTTACAGTGATGTTAGGAAATATTTATTTAGCCTGAGAGTGGATTGGCCTGGAGAGCCAAGTGGTTTGTAGATGAATGGTTCAGAGAACCGACATGTTGATAAATTAGACACATGTGCAACTCATTCTCCTCCTGTTCTTCAAGATTCTCCTTTGTATGGACTGATGAAGCCACTGTGTGGCGAAACGTTTCCTCAATAAAGATACCCAAGAGTTGCACATGTGTCTAATTTATCAGAGCCAAGTGGTGGAGGCAGGATCCATACATAGCTTTAAGAAGAGATAAAGCTCACACAGCCAGGAGAGAAGAAACACTGTAGTTGCCAGCGAAAAAGCTGGGCCAGGAGCTGAGATTCAACCCCTACAAATACATATGAGCGAGTACACGTGTACAGTAGAACACTGGAGGAACACTAGTATAGCACTAGATGAGTAGTAGTATAACCAATAGCACCACTCATAACGGTGCTGTGGTAGCTAGTACTACCACTCCTGACGGCACAGTGGTAGCTAGTACCACCACTCCTGACAATACAGTAGTAGCTAGTGCCACCGCTCCTGACAATACAGTAGTAGCTAGTGCCACCACTCCTGACGGTAGTGGTAGCTAGTGCCACCACTCCTGACGGTACCGGTATAGAGGCCAGAACGTTGTGTAGCTTTAAAAATAGGTTGGATAAATACATGAGTAGATGTGGGTGGGTGTGAGTTAGACCTGATAGCTTGTGCTAACAGGTCGGTTGCCGTGTTCCTCCCTTAAGTCAATGTGACCTGACCTGACTAGGTTGGGTAACAAGTATCACCATTCCTGATGGTGCTAAGGTAGCTAGTGCCACCACTCCTGACGGCACAGTGGTAGCTAGTACCACCACTCCTGACGGTACAGTGGTAGTCAGTGCCACCACTCCTGATGGTGCGGTAGTAGTAGTCAGTGCCACCACTCCTGACGGTGCGGTAGTAAGTCAGTGCCACCACTCCTGACGGTGCAGTATTAAGTCGGTGCCACCACTCCTGACGGTGCAGTAGTAGCCAGTGCCAACACTCCTGACGGTGCAGTAGTAGCCAGTGCCACCACTCCTGACGGTGCAGTAGCCAGTGCCATCACTCCTGACGGTGCAGTAGTAGTCAGTGCCACCACTCCTGACGGTGCAGTAGTAGCCAGTGCCACCACTCCTGACGGTGCAGTAGTAGCCAGTGCCACCACTGACGGTGCAGCAGTAGCCAGTGCCACCACTCCTGACGGTGCCGTAGTAGCCAGTGCCACCACTCCTGACGGTGCAGTAGTAGCCAGTGCCACTACTCCTGACGGTGCAGCAGTAGCCAGTGCCACCACTCCTGACGGTGCAGTAGTAGCCAGTGCCACCATTCCTGACGGTGCAGTAGTAGCCCGTGCCACTACTGACGGTGCAGCAGTAGCCAGTGCCACTACTCCTGAAGGCGCAACTATCACAACAGTAGCATGGTCGACTAGCACTACCACCGTCACTATAGAACAGCACTAAAGCACCTCAACAGGTGGAGTTACCCCTTAATAGATATGGTTAAGGAGACACGCGCGCGAGTAATTCTCACCACCACGGTGGCTACCACAACACTGCCACCCTCCACCAACACTCACTCCAACACTACTGACACCCACGCTTTCTCCCACACTACTGCTGCTCTCTCACCCTCACCACCACCTCCACCTCCACCACCACCTCCACCACCACCACCACCATCACCACCATCACCACCACCACCTCCACCCCCCTCACCACCATCCCCTCCACCACCCTCACCACCACCACCACCACCACCATCACCACCACCTCCACATGATATATACACCGTGAGGTGTATGTCTCTCAGTGTATATACGTTGAGAGTCAAGTCACCCCAATGGAAATAAGTCACACTGACTTTTCTGGGGTTATTCTAGGTAATTTACACATATGTTACTATGTATGATAACTGTAATTATATGTACCTGTATCTAAATAAACTCTCCCTCTCTCTCTCTTAACAAGTAAGATGACAGGTTCATCTCACAACTACTTACATCTGCGTTATACTACACACGCACATGTGTGTATACACACTCAGCTGAGTTTTCTTTTAATCTCTTAATAGTTCTTGATCTTATATTGTTTCCTTTCATCTCTATGAGATAGGTGAAAATCCTTCCTCCGTAAGCCATGCTTGTCGTAAAAGGAGACTAAAATACCCTTCTGTATAAGCTACTAAAGGGATAAAGGAGAAATTTTTGAAGGTGGATTGTTTGAATCCACATCTGAATAAAATGAATCTAGGTTTTCTGGCTCTAAGTGAAACAAGCTAACGCAGCCTGGAGGTCGTTACGAGGGTCGATGCTCCCGCAGCCCTGTCCTTAACTAGGCTTCAGGGTGGAGCAAGACCTGATCAACTAGGCTGTTACTGCTGGCCACACACAAGCAGTAACAGCCTGGTTGATCAGGCCCTGATCCACCAGTAGGCATGGTCAAGGACTGGGCCGCAGGAGAGTCGACCCTCGTAACGACCTCCAGGTAGTGGGCGGAGGAGGTCCAGGTATAAAAGGATTAGTTCGGGTGTATCTGAGAGAGTCAAGGTTAAGGAAGGGCAAGTGGTAATGTTAAATGATCACTTATGGAAAGAAATGAGGGAATATAAGTGTAACTTCGAGAATTATGTGGATTAAGATAAGGGTGACTGTAAGTGTAAGTGTTTATACACCTGGGGAAGAAAGGAGTATAGAGAGAGAGACTCTGGGAGGTATTAAGGCAGAAGGGGTACAAAGAGAACATCATCTGTAATAATAATCCCCTCAAGGAAGGTTCCTTGATGTTGGTGAGGGGCTCTTGATTTAGGGAATTGGATCTGTGCTCCAATTCCCCGAATTAAGCCTGAATGCCTTCCACATCCCCCCCCCAGGCGCTGTATAATCCTCCGGGTTTAGCGCTTCCCCCTTGATTATAATAATAATGTAATAATAATAGTATAATATCTTTATTTCTACAAGTACATGTGCAAGGTATACAGGCCTAGCTAACATCAATAACATACTACTACATGTATATAGAAAGCCGCTTGTTATGCAGAGCATTTCGGGCAAATTAGGTCAATTTGGTCCCAGGATGCAACCCACACCAGTCGACTAATCCCAGGTGCCCATTTTATACTGATGGGTGAACAGTGACAGCAGGTGTCTTATGGAAACATATCATAATGTGGTAAGAGTGACGTGAAAATCTATAAATTAAATGAGGTAGTTAGGGTAATATATAAGCAATTACTGGGAGAAAGTAGAAGTGTTATACTGATCAATAAGAGAATAAGAGAGGTTAAAAGAGTGGTGAGGAAGTGTTAACGAAAAACTAACGAGAGTGACTCACGAAATCGTAATGACACGATTGCAAACAAACCATATCACAAGCGAGATTGAACCCGCGGTCAGAGTCTCAAAAGTCAAGTGGCTAACGCGACGGTCTGGAGTTTTGAGACTCTCTGACTGCGGGTTCAATCCCGCCCGTGGTATGGTTTAACTAACGAGAGAGTGGGAGAGATTTCATAACAAATTTTGTTGAGAATAAGAAAAAGTTTTGGAGATCAATAAGTTGATAAAACCTAAGTAACAAATGGATTTATCTGTCAAAAATTAAAGCCATTAGAAGGGAAGTTGGAGGGAATATCTTGAGGAATTGTTGAATCCTGATGAAGAGAAGGCAGTGATTTCTTGCACTGGGAAGGGAGGTATAACACCTTTTATGAGTGAGGAAGAGCTAGATGTGAACATGGGTGAGTTGTGTGAGGCAGGGAAGCATAAATGGGAGTAAAGCAGCTGGAACTGATGAGATAAAGACAGAAATGTTATACAGTTTTGGTGTAGTTGGTGCATTGCTTCAGTATATGCATGAAAGGGGAAACTTACTTAGGGACTGGCAGAGGGCATGCATAGTTCCTTTGTATAGGATCAAATGGCATAAAATAGAGTGTAAAAATTACAAGGGAAAAAAGGCCTGAGTATACCAGGTAAAGTGTATGGTAGGGTGACTAATGAAATAATTATAAGTAAAATAGAGAGTAGAATTACAGAGGAACAAGGCTTTAGGATGGATAGGGGCTGTGTAAACCAAGTGTTTACAATGAAACATATTAGTGAACAATATTTGGATAGGTAAGGCAAGTGATTTTTATGATCTGATGTGCTGTTGGAGTGTGAACAAGGTAACATTTATGAAGGGATTCAAGGAACACTTAGGTGGACTTGAGTCCTGGAGGTGGGAAGAATAGTGACTGCACTCTGAGAGGAGCAGGATCATCTGAAATGTAATGCCAGCATGCTTTGGGCAGACAGTGATTGAGTGGATGACAGTGAAAGTGTTTTCTTCTGTATTGGGTCACTCTACCTTGGTAAAGACAGCTCAAGTGTTAAAAAAATGTTTTCTTTAATCCCTATTTTAGGGATTAAAGTACAGTATTCTTAAATGATGGTGAACAGGTTACTTATTACCTGGAGATTACCTGGAGAGAGTTCCGGGGGTCAACGCCCCCGCGGCCCGGTCTGTGACCAGGCCTCCTTAGGTCAGTGTCCCAGGATGCGACCCACACCAGTCGACTAACACCCAGGTACCCATTTTACTGATGGGGAACATAGACAACAGGTGGAAAGAAACACGTCCAATGTTTCTACTCTGGCTGGGAATCGAACCCAGGCCCTCACCGTGTGAAGCGAGAGCGTTAACCACCAAGCCACCAGAGCCCAGAACACCTTTATGTAGTGGATAGACTTCAAATTCTCCATCACCCTACCTCGCCCTCTCTACTGCTATACTTTCCCACCTCCATCACACATCTTGTGATGTTGCTCCAACCCTATCCCCTCCTCCTACTTAAAAAAAGCAAGGAAAGGGGGATGTATATATACAAGGGTTCCTTGTTCCTTTAATTGCTACAGTTTTTAGTTATATTCTTACCTATACTGTCAATAAAGTTCCAGTCTTTCTTTTTCTGACCCTTTCCCATACTGACTAGCTTACTTTCAAATGCTGCCTTATTTACAATATATTTCTCCAGTTTGGTTTCTCATCTGTAATGCTCCTCAGCTCAACTCTTACTGAGATGAGACTGTCCATTTAATTTGTATATATATATATATATTTTTTTTTTTTTTTTTATTATCACACCGGCCGATTCCCACCAAGGCAGGGTGGCCCGAAAAAGAAAAACTTTCACCATCATTCACTCCATCACTGTCTTGCCAGAAGGGTGCTTTACACTACAGTTTTTAAACTGCAACATTAACACCCCTCCTTCAGAGTGCAGGCACTGTACTTCCCATCTCCAGGACTCAAGTCCGGCCTGCCGGTTTCCCTGAATCCCTTCATAAATGTTACTTTGCTCACACTCCAACAGCACGTCAAGTATTAAAAACCATTTGTCTCCATTCACTCCTATCAAACACGCTCACGCATGCCTGCTGGAAGTCCAAGCCCCTCGCACACAAAACCTCCTTTACCCCCTCCCTCCAACCCTTCCTAGGCCGACCCCTACCCCGCCTTCCTTCCACTACAGACTGATACACTCTTGAAGTCATTCTGTTTCGCTCCATTCTCTCTACATGTCCGAACCATCTCAACAACCCTTCCTCAGCCCTCTGGACAACAGTTTTGGTAATCCCGCACCTCCTCCATATATATATATATATATATATATATATATATATATATATATATATATATATATATATATATATATATATAATGTATATATATATTTTTTTTTTCAACAAATCGGCTGTCTCCCACCGAGGCAGGGTGACCCAAAAAAGAAAGAAAATCCCCAAAAAGAAAATACTTTCATCATCATTCAACACTTTCACCACACTCACACATTATCACTGCTTTTGCAGAGGTGCTCAGAATACAACAGCTTAGAAGCATATATGTATAAAGATACACAACATATCCCTCCAAACTGCCAATATCCCAAACCCCTCCTTAAAGTGCAGGCATTGTACTTCCCATTTCCAGGACTCAAGTCCGACTATATGAAAATAAATAAATAAATAAATATATAAATATATAAATATATAAATATATAAATATATATATATATATATATATATATATAAATATATATATATATATAAATATATATATATATATATATAATATATATATATATATAAATATATATATATATAAATATATATATATATGGGGAGTGAATTTAACCAGAAAAGGTTTTTGAGAGATTTAAAGAACGTAGGCATCCTTTGGTGATAAGGCAGGGTGAGGCTGCCATTTGGACAAAAAGGCTGAAAAATTGCGGGTCAAGGGGAACATAAAAACTGAAGGACTGAAACCTGAAAAAGTTTTTAAATTTTGGATGAAACAGGCCTGTTCTGGAAGAAATGAAGCAATTCCATCCGGGAAAAAATTTAGGGAATAAGTATAAAAGGGGTACATTTCCCATGTGCCAAGCTGGTGATTGAAAAGGAAGCCTTTATTAGTGTATCACAAACTCCCAGAGCCCCCAGGCAAAAAAAATGTCCTAAAGGGAAATTTTTTGTGCTGGGGGGGCAAACAGAAAGGGAGGGGTCACTGGGGAATTTTTCTTAACTTTACCCCAGTTTCCCCTTGAAAGATTCCAACGAAAAAATTAGAACTTAAGTGCCCCCTTGGGAAAATGGGAAATGGTTCATTATGAAGTTTTGCCCCTAATCCCTTCTCCTGCAGCCATGGACCGCTTTTTTTCCAACTTCAAAAAACTGTACACAAAAGCTCTTTTGAAAGGGTTTTGTAATGACCCCAGAAACCAACTGACTCAAAGGATTTTTGGAGACCCTTTAAACCTCAATTGTAAACCAGGAAAGGCTTGGGGGAAGTGACAAAGAGGACCTTGAACTCTGCTTGGAAGAAACTGTGGCAGAATTTTTGGAAAAAAAGGGGTTTTTGAAGGGTTTGAGGCAAACCCTGAGAATCCTGTCCAGTTGAGGAATCCATTGTGGCATTGGGAAAGTCCGGGGTTGGAGGTTAGTGGGGAGGATGTAAGGGTTGGGGGAGGAGGACAATGAAGCTAACCACTGATGAGCTATAGATCAACTTCAAGAGCAAGAGGCCAGACCTGGGGGAAACGGGTTTCGAGGAGGGGGAGAGAAATTGAAAAAGTTCCATAAAAAGAAAAAGGGAAATCTGTGAAAAGGGGAAGAAACCTTCAGGGATGAAATCCCTCAAAAGCTATTAAAATTTTGGGAACCGCACGGGTGTTTGGAAACATTTTGGAAGGAAAAAGGGGCAGGGGTACGGGCCACTATGGACAGAATTGGAAGAAGTCCAGTGATTTGAAGCTCCCAGTCATTAAAAGAAGGGGGAAGTAAAAAAAAGGATTTTCCCCTCAAGTCCAAGGGGAAGGGGTTCCTTCAAACATGAAGAAAAGTTCCCCCCTCCCATCCCATCAATCATCACCAGATCTTCAAAAAATAAGGCATGTAATTGCATGCCTTTTTCAGTTTGTGTTTTTAAAAATTAAATTTTCATGTGGAAAAAAATTTTTTTTCATATTTTTTGGGTGTTTTGGGGTTTAATTTTTTATTTCATTTTCTAGGGGGAAAAATTTTTCACATAACGATTTTTTTCATAACAATTACCCCTTTTCGGGTTTAAAAATGAACGGGGTCACTGTATAAATATATATATATATAAAATATATAAAAATATATATAATATATATATATATAAAAAAGGAGGTTTAAAAAGCAACCCCCCAGGGGGCTCCCGCCCCCCAAGGTAAAAAATGAAAGCCTGTTTTTTTTAATGATGGTAAGATTTTTTCCCTTTTTTTTCTTCTCATGAACATAAAATTTCAGTACATCTTGCTCTTCCTTACACTCAGGCACACTACAAAAAGGGAAAAGCGTATATATACTTTCCCCTGGGTTTTCTTTTTTTTCTAGTTCTTGTTCTTGTTTTTTTCCCCTTATCTCCAGGGGGAAGTGGAACAGAATTTTTCCCCCCGACCATGCGGTAAGAGGGTTTTAAAAAAGGGACGGGGAAAGAACCCCTTATCCTGTATATATTAAAAATTTTAAAGGAAAATTTTGGTTTTTTTTTTGGCCCCCCCAGTCCCGGATCACCGGGCGTGGCTCATACGGACGCGTGGGCCAGCAGTAACACCGTTGATCGGGCCCCTGACCACGGGGGCCTGGCGGGAGCGGCCGGGGCGTTGCCCCGAAAAACCCTTCCGGAACCCCCGGGGGGGATACGGTGGTGTGGAAAGAAAATATATATATATATATATATATATATATATATATATATAAGGGGACCCCCCATAAGGGGGCCCTTTTGATAGGGAAATCGCATAGGGGACGCTTGTTCGAAAATTTGCCCCATAGTGGACAAAACCCCAGCGGTTTCCCGAGCGCCCCAATGGGGGCCTGACCCACGCCAAGGGCCGTGGATTGTTTCCAGCCAGCCCCCCGGGTAACACCCAACCCCAATGGGAACATTTTTTTATTATTACAGTTTTTTGGTGTTTTTTTTCGGGAAAAAAATGACCCCCCAAGAAAGCTTCTATCCCAAACCCACGCAAAAAGGGTGAGAATTCTAGGGAATGAAAAAAGATCATTGATAAGTAGAAAGTGGAGGGGTTTCCGCTGGCCAGGTTGTATAATAAACCCAATCAACCATTGTACTATTGGGGTGGCGCGCGCGTCCCCGTCAGCTGCGCACCACCGCCCCCGCGCGCTGTAGTACCGCTCCCCGCTGTGCATGCCTGCTGCGCTGGCATCGCGCTCCCCGGGCACGCGCGCTGCTGCGCGGCACGCCGCGCTGAACACGCCGGGTGGGGATCGTCGCTGCTGAGCATCCCTTTGCGCTGGCATGCGTTGTTTGGGCCACCGCCAGCTCTGCGCTGTACCAACCGTTGTTGGTGGGTTATTGAAATACGAAAAAATTAACCCCCGGGGGCTCCCCAGAAAACCCCAAGAAAGTCAGTGTCTCGAAACTGTCTAACTTATTTCCATTAGTCCTTAATCTTGTCCCCCGGGATAACCCACCTACAACACCCTTAAAAGGGGAAAATCCGGAACTAGTGCCATATTGGTAAATTTTGAACAAGGTTGGTTTGAAGATTTAAGAATGTTGATGGCTAAAGTGTGATAAGGCCTGTTCTGGAAAAAATAAACGGGACCACAGTCTAAGGGGGAAAAGGACTCCCAGGACACAGTGTCTCACGCACCAACTTAATAAAGGTGTCATTTAGTCTTCATTTGTAGTACATGCAAAATATTTTGGGAGATGTTACTCTATTATTGTGCATGTTCCTTTTTTTTGTGTGTGGAAAAATTTATATTTAAAAATTTTTTTTTCATATTTTTGGGTGTTTTTAGGTTTAAATTTTGTTTTCCAATTTCTTATGGGAAATTCTTGATACGAACATTTCGATAACAGCCACCCCTCTTGCCGGATTAAGGTGGCCGGGGTCCACGTATATATAATATATATATATATATATATATATATATATATATAAAAAAAAAAAAGGGGTTGGTAGACAGCAACCACCCGGGGAGGTACTAATTCCCTCCCAATGAGTAAAAGAACCAATTTTTTAAGGGGTGGATTGCTGGTGCCCCTTTTTCTTTTCCCCTTAAATGCAAGATTCGGGAGTTTTCACTTTACTTACACTTAGGTCACATCACATACATGTAACCATTTACACACCTCTTTTTTTTTCTTTTTTAGTTCTTTTCTTTTTTTTCCCTTTATTCCATGGGAAGGGAAAAATTTTTTCCCCCCCAAAAGTTGTTGAAAAGGGGCAAAAAAAATCCCGGAAAAAGGGCCAGAAACCCTCCTTTTTTTCCCGAAAAAAAATTTTTTCCGGGGCCCAGGGGGGTAAGGGGTGGTTGAAAGAAAGAAAAAAATATAAGAGTAGGTTGGGGGGAAGAAACCCCGGGAGGTTCTCCTGAAGGGGAAATTTTTAAAAAAGGAAGTTTTAAAGGGGTAGGGGGGCTTTTGCCTTCCAGCAGGCATTTTGTTTGATAGGAGGAATGGAGACAAATGGTTTTTTAAATTGATGCTGTTGGGGGAGAAAGAACATTTTGAAGGGGTTTAGGGAAAGCAGGCCGGATTGAGTCCTGGGGATGGGAAACAGTGTCACCTGGGAAAGGGGGGTGTTAATGTTGCAGTTTAAAAACTGTAGTGTAAAACACCCCCTTTTGGCAAGACAGTGATGGAGTGAATGATGGGAAAGTTTTTTCGGGCCCCCCTGCCTTGGGGGGAATCGCCGGGGATAATAATAAAAAAAAATTTCTAAAAAAAAAAGAAGAAGAAATTTTTCAAAGGGGGAATCTAAAGGGGGATGTTTTAAATATGAAAGAGATGATTGTGGATGTTTGAAAGAGAAGAAATGGGTGTCCTGGGTTTAATGAAAAAGTGAAGGGGGTGGGGGAGTTTCAAAAAGGGGAGGGAAAAAATGGGATTAGGTCAGGGTTTCAAATAGAGAGAGCTAAAAGAAAAGGAATAAGGGAAAGGGTGTTTGGCAGGAAAAGAGGGACTCAAAAAGTATAAATTCAAGGATTATTTGGGGTAAAATAAAGATTGGGTGTGAAAAAGGGGTTAAGTGGAACCCGGGGAAGAGAAGTGTAGAGGAGAGAGAGATTTTGGGGAAAGTTGAGGAATGCTTGGGAGTTTTGAACGGGGGGAAATAATGGTGGTTGGGGATTTAATGCTAAAGGGGAAAAAAGTTATGGGGGTAGTAGGTAAATTTGGGGGGCCAGGGGGAAATTAAATGGGGATTTTTGAGCTATGTGTGAAAGAAATTTTGGGAATAAGTAATAATATTTTATGAAAAGAGGATAAATAAATATACAAGGTATGATTCACGAATGAAAAATAGTTTGTTTGATTATGTATTGGTGGATAAAATTTATGGGTAGGGTCAGGATGTCATGTTTTGAGGGGAAATATTAAACGGATCATTATTTAGTTTGTAAAAGGAAGGGAGATGGAAAAAAAGGAAGGTGGCAAAACAAGTAAGAGGGGGGGAAAGTGATAAACTAAGGGGGGAGGGTTCCTAGATATGAATTTTGGCAGAAAGGTGGCAGCAAAGATGAGAGTGGGGGGGAAGAGGTTTGGGAAAAGTTTTTGCAGATTAGAATGTGGGGGAAATTTTGGGGTTTTGGGGGGTGGGGGAGGAGGAAAGAGATGATTGGTGGAATGATGAAGAAAGGGGTGAAAAAAAAAGGTAGCTTATGAGAGGTTTTTCAAAGCAGAAGTTTAAAGAAGGCAAGATATGGGGAAAAAGAAATGAAGAGAGGGGAGAAGGGAAACGGGGAAAGATGAAAGAGGGGGAAAGGACTGTGAAGAAATTTTTAATGAAAGAAAAAATTTTTGGAGGAGTTAAACAAGAAAAAATAGGAAAGTGGATTTGTCAGTTAAAAACAAGTAGGGTTAGTAGATGGAAGAGGGGGGATTAGGTAGATGGCAAAATTTTAGGGGAAATTTTTTAAAAGTTGAGGAAGAAAGGGGGGAGGGAATTTCATGCACTGGCAGGGGGGTATACCCTCTTTTTGGGGTAAAAAAGTAGAAAATAAGTGTGGGGGAAACGTGAGGCAAAAAAGAACATAAAAAAGGAGGAACATGCAGGAGGCTTTGGCCCCTAGAATGAAAGGGGGGAAAGGCTGGAATATGGATAGCAGAAATGTTAAAAACGGGGATAAGGGGGGTTTTGGGGTTTTGTTTAATAAAAAAAAGGGGGGAAAGGGACATAGGATTGGTGGGGGCTTAAGTCCCTTTTTATAAAGGAAAGGGGGCAAAAGAGACTGTAAAATTAAGAGGAATAAGTTTCCAGATACCCGGAAAAAATTTAAAAGGGAGGGAAATTGAAAAATTAGAGGAAGAAAAGGGAAAAGGGTTCGGGTGAGCAGGAGGTTTCAAGGGGTGGGGGTGTGTGACGGTTTTCATTGCGAATATGTGAACAGTTTTAGATAAAAATAGGGAAGTTTTTTTTGCATTTATGGATTTAGAAAAAGGAAGAAGGGTGGATAGAGGAGCAATGTAGATGTTAAGTGTATGGAATAGGTTGTGTTAAAATGCCAAAGAGTTTTTTTGACGATAGTGGGCCAGGTTAGGTGTAAAGAAAAGGGGGAGACTATCCCGGGAAAAGAGGGTTTTTACAGGGGTTGTAATGTACCATGGTTGTTTAAATATTTTTGCTGCTGCATTTACAACCCAAGCTTCACATCCATATAAGAATGTTGGTACTACTATACTTTCATATATTCCCTTCTTTGCCTCCATAGATAATGTTTTTTGCCTCCACATATACTTCAATGCACTACTCACCTTTTTTTCTTCATCAATTCTATGATCAACCTCATCCTTCATAAATCCAGCCATATAAATTATTATAAATCTGTTGTTTTCCATTTTTCTTTTTTTTCCATTTGCTTTTGCTCTATTTCTGTCCCTGCCTTATTTAATGAATGGGTTCGACTGTTACTGTGTAAAACCTTGCTCATTTCTTTTTAATTAACTATCATTTGGTCTTGATAATTTTGATGTACAATACGTATTTGTACGTGTCTCATCTAATATATACACAAGTTTCATGAATATTTTGGAGGAGTATTGAAAATAATTGGCAGCTGAGATGTTTCAAGAGTGAAGTTGTTATATAATGTCTCAAAGTACGGTATAATTAATATTTATAACCATTATTCCCAACAAGGAAACTAACTTGTTATCTTCCCATATTAACCTGTAAATGGTCCAAGCAGATCTACGTTCACATGTGTAGTGCTACAAGAGTAGATCTACTTTTTTCTACATATTTTCAAATATAACAAAAAAAAAAAAGCAGATCAAAGTTTTTTACACATTTTCAAATGTAAAAACACAAAAAGAAGATCTACTTTTTACATACTTTCAAATGTTGAAAAAACGTATATATACATTTGGACCATTTACGGGTTAATGCATAAAGAAAGTATTATTACCTTTTCCTTCCCTCTTTATTGCAGAATTTCTGTTTCCCAGTAACAGTCCAGATTTTACATATATGTACTTTTGCTCACATATTTAACACATACTCTTCACTTAATTCAAGTACCTGTATTATACCTAGTCAAAGTAAACTACAAGAAATAGTACTCACTGCAGTAGGCTTCATCTGACAAGTCACTGCAATCATTCCTTCCACTGCCGAAGTAAACTACAAGAAACAGTACTCACTGCAGTAGGCTTCATCTGACAAGTTGCTGCAATCATTCCTTCCACTGCCAAAGTAAACTACAAGAAACAGTACTCACTGCAGTTGGCTTCATCTGACAAGTCGCTGCAATCATTCCTTCCATTGCCAAAGTAAACTACAAGAAACAGTACTCACTGCAGTAGGCTTCATCTGACAAGTTGCTGCAATCATTCCTTCCACTGCCGAAGTAAACTACAAGAAACAGTACTCACTGCAGTAGGCTTCATCTGACAAGTCACTGCAATCATTCCTTCCACTGCCAAAGTAAACTACAAGAAACAGTACTCACTGCAGTTGGCTTCATCTGACAAGTCGCTGCAATCATTCCTTCCATTGCAGACCCAGACAGTAGGAATGCACTTGCCAGTGTTACATTTAAACTGGGAATCGAGACACACGTGTGGTGGACATGAATCTGGCTCATCACTTCCATCCCAGCAATCCTCATGACCATCACAATGATATTCCTATAATAAAAGAAGAGGGATGTTTATTACATGAGTGTATTAGCTAATTTAATTATTATTATTATTATTATTTTTACTACACTGGTCGTCTCCCACCAAGGTAGGGTGACCCCCCCCCCCAAAAAAAAAAACACTTTCTCCATCATTCAATCTATCGCTGTCTTGCCAGAGGCGTGTAGATACTATAATTCAGATGCCCTTCAGAAACTGCAAATATCCCCACCCCTCCTTTAGATTGCAGGCACTGTACTTCCCACTTCCAGGACTCAAGTCCAATATTATTATTATCATTACTAAACTATTCTAATAATGGTGTAGGTCATTCAATGGTATATGGCAGAAGTGAAAAACACTTCTTTTTGGATCATTCTCTATTTCTATTTCATTGTAAAACAATGAAATAAGAAAATCAAATAATCTGAAGTTGGCATCATTGTGGAAATGTAGAAATAAGTCAACATCCAAAGTGGAGTGGTGGGAGTGCATCGACAATTTCAGTCACAGTAATATTCTGTATTAGCACCAAACAGTGTCAGTATGTTATAATTAAAGGTATGAGAGTGACAGTAATGTGGGTGACTTACTAATGGGAGACAACGCTGATCGTACTGGTTTACAAGTGGACATATAAACTGTCCTGGAGGACAGGCAATGCCAACAGGTTGAGGGCAGCCTTGTGGTGGGTTCTCATCTGCAGCTCCCTCACCACAGTCATTGTCACCATCACAAACCCACTTCTGAGGGATACACCGCCCAGTTGTGTTGCATTTAAACTCATGTTCCTCACACACTTTTGTTCCTGAAATAAACAATATTTGAGACTTGACTCACGAAATCATAATGACATGATTGCAAACAAACTATACCACATGCTGGCCCAGTGACTAACGCGTTGGTCTGGAGTATTATGACTCTCTGATAGCGGGTTCTATCCCCGCCCGTGGTATGGTTTATTTGAGACTTCATTGAACTCACTCCTAAGTAAAATGTTATCTAAAATAAAGGCTTGCTCTGCATTGTGTTTCTCAATACCCACTTGTCAAGTTATTGCTCCAGTCACTAACAAGAGAAATAGGCACAGGTTCTCCTCAATTTACAATATTTTGACTTTACGATGGTGCAAAAAGCAATTATTTTGGAGATGAAGCTTAAGATAATTACTCAACATGAAGGCAGTAGATCCATAATTAGCAGTCATTTATTTACTTTTCAATTCTAGTATTTAGAATAATTATTTGTTTATTTACTTATACAGTGACAGTAGTTAATTATTTATTATTTATTTAGCATTATTATTATTACACATTGGCCATTTCCCTTCCAAGGTAGGGTGGCCCGAAAAAGAGAAACTTTCATCATCATTCGCTCCATCACTGTCTTGCCAGAGGCACGCTTATTTAGTGTATCATATTCGACTTAAGGTAGGTTCATCAAAACGCAACCCCATCGTAAGTCAAGAAGCACCTGTATACTTACCACAGTCTTCTGGCTCATCTGATCCATCAGCACAGTCCTTGTGGGCATCACACAGCCAAATATTAGGAATACAGTTTCCATCAGCACATGTTAACTGATCTGGAAATAAAAATTTAATTCATTTATTCTCTAAGGTTTTCAAGCTGAAAAATATATTTATCATAAAAGGAAGTGGAACATAATTCTTCCTCTGTAAGCCATGTGTGTCATAAGAGGCGACTAAAATGTCAGGAGCAAGGGGCTAGTAACCCCCTTCTCTTGTATACGTTACTAAAGTTGAAAAGAGGAACTTTCATTTTTCTTTTTGGGCCGCCCTGCCTCGGTGGGATTTGGCCAGTTTGTTAACCCTTAAACTGTCCAAATGTAGATCTACGTTTTTTCAACATTTGAAAGTATGTAAAAAAAATGTAGAGCTTCTTTCTCATTTTTTTAAATTTGAAAATGTGTAAAAAAACTTTGATCTATGTTTTTTTGTTATAGTACATGTATTTGAAAATATGTAAAAAAGTAGATCTACTTTTGGAGCACTACGCATGTGAACGTAGATCTGTTTGGACAGTTTAAGGGTTAAATAAGAGAAGAAAAGGATTTTTCTTTTCATATATCTTTAGCTTCAGAAGAAATGTATTAAAAAAGAACACAAAGGCACAATACCATGACTGGAACATTTACTCGTAGATATAACAGACAAGCAATAATATAGTCAAGCATAAGATTAGAACATTACCTTCTGAGCAAGTGTAGTTGCATGATGCTTCATCACTTGATGGTGCAGTGGCATTCTCATCTTTACAGTCATTATCACCATCACAAATAAATAAGGCCGCTATACATCGTCCATTGCGGCACTGGTGAGTGCCAGAAGGGCACGAAGAACTCTCCACCGGTGCAGTTACTGATGGAAAAACTCATTTAAAAGAAATATTGTACATTTAAAATAAAGTTGAAGAAAATACAAGAAGAAAGATACAGTACAATGTCACTGACTCAAATAATTTTACTGTCATATAATTCTCCATTTTTTACTACTGGAGGCCTGGTAATGGACCAGGCCGCGGGGGCGTTGATCACCGGAATAACCCCCAAGTAGGTAGTCATTTCCCCACCAATGTAGGGTGACATAAAAAAGGAAGAAAGTACATTCACCATCATTCACCTAATATCTGTCTTGTCAGAAGTGTGGATGTATCAAAATTCAAATGACCCTCTGACGTGTAGCACCTCCACTCCTGCTTCAGACTGTAGGAACTGCACTTCCCACCTACAGCACCCAAGTCCAGCTAACATGGTTCCCTGAAACCTTTCAATAATATTTCCTTGTTCACACTCCAACAGCACAACAAACCACAGAACTACTTGTGTCCTTTCATTTCAATCTAATTCAATCACACAAGCATGCTGGATACTCAAGCCCCTAGCACTCAAAACCTTTATACCCCCCTCCAACCCTTCCTAGGACAACCCTTACCCCTCCTTCCCTCTACAGTAGCACTGATGATATATCAAGGAGAAAGTTGTAGTACACACTACAGTAGGTTGCAGTGACAATACATCAAAAAGAAAGTTGTAGTACACACTACAGTACCTAGCAGTGATGATACATCAAGGAGAAAGTTGTACTGGACACTACAGTAGCTAGCAGTGAAGATACATCAAGCAGAAAGTTATAGTAGACACTACAGTAGCTAGCAGTAAAGATGCATCAAATAGAAAGTTTATTTACATACTGCATACACTACAGTAACTAGCAGTGTAAAAATATCATATACAAAGTTGACCCAAGTACTGAACATACTACAGTAGCTGGAAGTGAAGAAAATTAAGAAGAAAGCTCACTCAAGTATGGTAGCAGTGTTGAAATACCAAAGAAAAAAGTTGACTCTTGTACTGTACCTTGATACAAGCACGAGTTTGTTCACTTGAAGAAAAGAGGCAGCTTATGAGAAAGAAGTGTTTATAAAAGTACTGTATTTTCTGTCATATAAGGTACACAAGTGTCGGCTGCTTGCTGGCATGATGTTTCCAACCAGTTGTAACGTAACGTTAGTAAACAACTGCTAAAGTGTAACCCAAAGCCTACCCTTGACCCTGACTGTGAGCATATATGGCACAGGCTGATTTTCCAAGAACTTTTTTGGGGGAAAAAATGCGCCTATAATTATATGAAGGAAAATACAGCAATCAAAAAGATGCAGAGGTATAGTAGAAGAAATGCTATTTTCTTCTTATAAAGAAGACACCACTGACAACATGTCCAACTCACAACAGCCAAGTTCATCAGTCATGTCGGAACAGTCGACTTCCCAGTCACAGAACCACGTAGTAGAAAGACAACGACTTGTATCACACAAGAACATATTTGGAGGACATGTTCCATTCTGACCTTCAATACATTTATATCATACAGATGGATATAACCCAAAATATTATACATCATGCAAATATATCATACAAAATTCAGCATCAAACCAAAAAATTTATAATGATTACAAAAAGAAAAAGTAGTAAAGAATAAACAAATGTTTATAAACAAGTTGTATGATACAGCAGTAGTATAAGATAGTTGAGAAGTTGAAGTGATCACAGTAACAAGGTTACCAAGATATATAAAATAGTTGGAGCCAGCAGGATGCACATGACGTCCAGGAAGTATGAAGATGCGATTCATCACCACATCAAGTTCAGACATAGAATAAGGAGAAACAGGTCAACATGTATAAATGAGTAGTATACATAGAGCATTGTGAAGCCAAGCATAAAATGGCAAGCATTAAAATTATTATTATTTATTAGCACACTGGCCGATTCCCACCAAGGCAGGGCGGCCCGAAAAAGAAAAACTTTCACCATCATTCACTCCATCACTGTCTTGCCAGAAGGGTGCTTTACACTACAGTTTTTAAACTGCAACATTAACACCCCTCCTTCAGAGTGCAGACATTGTACTTCCCATCTCCAGGACTCAAGTCCAGCCTGCCGGTTTCCCTGAACCCCTTCATAAATGTTACTTTGCTCACACTCCAACAGCACATCAAGTATTAAAAACCATTTGTCTCCATTCATTCCTATCAAACACGCTCATGCATGCCCACTGGAAGTCTAAGCCCCTCGCACACAAAACCTCCTTTACCCCCTCCCTCCAACCTTTCCTATTCAATATAAAAAAATGTATTATTATATTTTCACGTTAAATATAATGTTCCATGTTTTTGTTGGCTTTCAACTGAGCCATTGTTCATTGTGTTCATTGCTTTTACCATTTTTTTGCCATTTTTGCACAACAGCTGCATAAGGGAAGGGCAACTGGTGCCATATTTTAAGGTAAGTATTGTATATACTGTGGATTTATTTTACTTTTTTGTCTGTGCTTTTATACCTAGCTGTACTGAGCACTTTATATATAACAGTGCATACATGTTATCAGGCATTTTAGATGCATTCGATAAAGAAAAAATGCTCTTTTCCAATTGCAGGCAATTTTTGCTTATTATATGGGGGTCAGAAACCCAAGAGCAATACAAACGGGCCCCTCCTATACTATTTCAAGAAGTCAATCTCCAGAAATATAGTAAAGTTTAATACAGTGGTACCTCGGGATATGAACAATTATGTAAGTGTATTTTTGTAAGTGCTTTTGTAAGTGTATTTTTGGGGGTCTGAAACAGATTAATCTAATTTACATTATTCCCACTGGGAACAGATTCATTCGGTATTGGCACTCAAACAGCCTTCTAGAATGAATTAAGTTCGTATCCCAAGGTACCACTGTATTTCTATCTAGCTGTCACTAACAGCATTTTCCTGTAAGCTTCTATTTAGCAATGAAAGCCATTTTATAACTTGACTTTGGATTTTTTCTAGCCTGTCCACAAGTTTTTGTCAGTGTAATCACCATGACACAACTCTATACTCCAAATATGGTCTAACATATTTTGTGAACACCTTTATTTTTAGCATTTCCCCATATATAAATCTGAAGGCTATTTTACAGTAGGCCAGTCTTGTTAAAGTGATTTTCATTATTTATATGATCTTCCAGTGACAATTATTTGTCAGTGATGATTACTAGGTCCCTCTGGGTTGTGATAATATAATAAAAGCATCATTCTTTGTGTGGCCTCATATTACAGATGGTATACAATACTGATAAGTTGATGAATAAGACACACACTGTGTGAACACTGAGATATCTTCAGTATCGAAATGTCTCACCTTCACAGAAGGCTTCTTCAGTCCCTGAACCTTGAGAGGATGGGAAACATTGCAGCAATAAAGATACCAAAGTGCTGTCACATGTGTCTTATTCATTTGGGTGGACCGTTTTTAGTTTTTTATTTTATCACGCTGGCCGTCTCCCATCGAGGCAGGTTCATTCATTAGAGATTTGCCAGTACTTACGGCCCGGGTCTTCTCCATATGGCGACCTGGCTACCGAGGCAGATGACCCAAAAAAAAAAAAAAAAAATTTCACCATCATTCACACTAACACTGTCTTGCCAGAGATGCATAGATGTTATCATAATGTATTCTCAGATGACAATCACATAAGTTAAAACACACTAATTACAAACATGGATAATGAATTTAATGACCAAAGTATTTTCAGCTAGATAAACTTACTTGTGGGGCAGTCCTGCTCATCAGAGTTGTCCCAGCAGTCATTAGCCCCATCACAAATCCACTTGGGATGAATGCAGTTAGTAGTGTTGGCACAATTGATGAGTTCTGAGCTATTGAAGCCATTCCAGACAACAGTGGTGCAGTCAGGCTTCTCTGAAACATGTTTGATTTATATTTCTTCACTTGCTATGACCAGCTTTTGTATTTGTTCTGTCCTATGCTATCATGTAAACAAAGAACATTGTATTTAGGATGAATTTAGGACTAACTAAGCAAAAAAAGAGTTCACTATACTCAGCATTATATAAATTTAATCACAAACTAAAAAAAATGTAAGTGTATATATAATTTTTTAGTTTACTTTTAAACTTAATAATTCATGTTAAAGGTAGTAGGTTGGTAGACAGCAACCACCCAGGGAGGTACTACCGTCCAGCCAAGTGAGTGTAAAACGAAAGCCTGTAATTGTTTTACATGATAGTAGGATTGCTGGTGTCCTTTTTTCTGTCTCATAAACATGCAAGATTTCAGGTACGTCTTGCTGCTTCTACTTACACTTAGGTCACACTACACATACATGTACAAGCATATATATACACACCCCTCTGGGTTTTCTGCTATTTTTCTTTCTAGTTCTTGTTCTTGTTTATTTCCTCTTATCTCCATGGGAAAGTGGAACAGAATTCTTCCTCCGTAAGCCATGCATGTTTTAAGAGGCGACTAAAGTGCTGGGAGCAAGGGGCTAGTAACCCCTTCTCCTGTATAAATTATTAAATTTAAAAAGAGAAACTTTTGCTTTTCTTTTTGGGCCACCCTGCCTCGGTGGGATACGGCCGGTTTGTTGAAAGAAAGAAAGAAGAATTCATGTTAAGTGCTAAACCCATGTGGGTCATTCAGCACAGTATGTGGTGAAGGGCTGATCCTCCATCTGCTGAATGCAAGAAGACATTCTCCCTATGTGTACTCCTCTACATATCCCCTTTTAAACTCACTGACAATATATGTACAGTAGTACCTACAAAAAAAAAAAAAAATGGCATTACCACATTTACAGCAAGCCTTCTACTTACCAAATCTAATTAAAAAAACTCATTTTACTAAAATATATCTGTTTTGGGTAAATTTTGCCCTAGATATGAGAGAATGGGTCTATGCAATAAGTGTGCACCATATAAAAAATCCTGCAGCACGCAGTGCATAATGGGGGAAAAACTGCGATCGTGTTTTTGGTTTAAAACAGCAACTTTGTGGTGCGCTTTTGTATGCTTTTTATGGGTCGTATCTTGGTTTCTTGGTCTCATTTGAAAGAATGGAAAATATATTACAGAAAAAGAGATGATTTTGATTGGTTTCAGTACTGAAAGTAGCATGAAATCGAGCTCAAAGTAGCGGAAATGTTTGATTTTGCAGATACAGTGGACCCCCGCTTAACGATCACCTTCAAATGCGACCAATTATGTAAGTGTATTTATGTAAGTGCGTTTGTACGTGTATGTTTGGGGGTCTGAAATGGACTAATCTACTTCACAATATTCCTTATGGGAAAAAATTCGGTCAGTACTGGCACCTGAACATACTACTGGAATGAAAAAAGTTCGTTAACCGGGGGTCCACTGTATTTCAAAGTACATGTACACAAATTATGTCATTTGTCCAATAAGCATCCAACTGGTCAGTCTAATATGCACTCACAAATGCACTGACATTATTTATACAATTATTCCAATAAATGAGTAATCTGTATAACTGTAAATCTTCAATTTTTTTGTGAATAAAAATTGAAAATGGAAAACAAGTGTAATAGAGGAGAGGCCTCAGAACATAACTAATGAACAGAGATAATGCTTTTTAGTGCCAGTACTCTCTATATTGTTTATTCTGGGCCCTATTTTTAAACTGTCACTTTTTTAATTTTGTGTGAAAATGGCCAAATTACCACTTTCTGATCACTTTATTGGGTAGTTGAAATGGATAAATGGGTGATTTCTTGTACCCAATCAATAGAACAGAAGAAATACTAGCAAAATAGCCAAGGGTTTGGTTGACTGGAACAATGGAATTGACTGAAAATAGAGCTCAAAGTAGGAAAAATTGCCAATGCGTAAATATTGCTAAGACTGCTAACTCTGGGAGAGAGTAATTCTGTAAATTCTCCATCAAATTTTGTACTTTTGGTTTCATTACCTTTAGAAAAAGACTATCATTTCATAAGTATTTTTTTTTTTTTTTTTTGAAAATTCTTTGACTCTGAGAGCAAATCTAAGATCAGAAGTCTCGACCCTGAAACACTTAAAGAATTTACTCACTACATCCTATTTTATGCCTTAAAGGATTTACTCACCACATCCTATTTCATCACTTGCATCAGAGCAATCAGGGTCTTTATCACACCTAAGATGAGCAGAAATGCAGAGACCAGATGTTTCACACTTGATTTCGTCTTCCTTACAAGCACAATCATTCTCATCTCTGAAGTTGGGACAGTTAACATTGCGATCACACACCACTGCCTGAGGAACACATGGACCATTGCCACAAGCAAAGTAGCCTTCGCGACATGTGCGGTTCACTGTGGAGGAAAGAAAATAATGAGTTTAATAATGATTATTTTATTAAGTTAGACCCAATCATAACAAGTAAAAAATACATAATGCATATTTGAGTGTGGGCAGCTTTTAAAATATGTTAGACAAATATACGAGTGAGAATGATTGGGTTTGAGAAGGTAGCATGGAAGGGTGGACAGAGAACATGTGGCACGTGTTGCAAATGTATAGAACAGAAAGTTACTAAAAAGCAGTTAAGAGTTTTTATGTGGATAGTGAGAGTCACATTAGGGTATGTAGGAAGAAAGGGAACTAGTACTTCCAAGTGTGAGGTCACCATGGCTGTTTAACATTATTTATTTATTTTTTTTAACAAGTCGGCCGTCTCCCACCGAGGCAGGGTGACCCAAAAAGAAAGAAAATCCCCAAAAAGAAAATACTTTCATCATCATTCAACACTTTCACCTCACTCACACATAATCACTGTTTTTGCAGAGGTGCTCAGAACACAACAGTTTAGAAGCATATACATATAAAGATACACAACATATCCTTCCAAACCATTAATAACCCGAACCCCTCCTTCAGAGTGCAGGCATTGTACTTCCCATTTCCAGGACTCAAGTCCGGCTATGTAAAAATAACCAGTTTCCCTGAATTTTTTTTTTTTTTCAACAAGTCGGTCGTCTCCCACCGAGGCAGGGTGACCCAAAAAAAAGAAAGAAAATCCCCAAAAAGAAAATACTTTCATCATCATTCAACACTTTCACCACACACACACATTATCACTGCTTTTGCAGAGGTGCTCAGAATACAACAGTTTAGAAGCATATACGTATAGAGATACACAACATATCCCTCCAAACTGCCAATATCCCAAACCCCTCCTTTAAAGTGCAGGCATTGTACTTCCCATTTCCAGGACTCAAGTCCGACTATATGAAAATAACCGGTTTCCCTGAATCCCTTCACTAAATATTACCCTGCACACACTCCAGCAGATCGTCAGGTCCCAAATACCATTCATCTCCATTCACTCCTATTGAACACGCTCATGCAAGCCTGCTGGAAGTCCAAGCCCCTTGCCCACAAAACTTCCCTTACATATTTATATATGGGGTTATTAAAGAAGTGAATGTTATGGTGTTGGGAAGAGGTGTGGGATTAACCCTTTCACTTTCAAGACTCCAAAAATTAAAATTGCCCTCAGTGTTCACATTTTTCAATAGAAAAAAAATTTCTTCTGAAATGATATAGAACCTTCATTTTATGGAAAACTTACAGAACTGAATACTAGATTGGATGGAGGAAGTATGGAGGAAGTGGGTGTTTTTAGATATTTGAGAGACGACATGTCAGTGGAGATGAACCAGAGAATTAGTGAGAGGACAGGATAGGTAGGTGGGGTGTTGAGGCACTGTGGAAAGAGGGAAGTTTATCGATGAAGAAAAAAAAGGTATGTATGAGAGTATATTTGGCACCTTATGTGCTATATATAATTGAAAAATCTAATAATAGAACATACCACAATATTTTTCATCCTCATCTGATCCATCAGGGCATTCAGCATGCCCATCACAAGAATGAATATAAGGGATGCAAAACCCACTACTGCATTCAAATTGGTCAGCAGTGCAGTTAGCAACACGAACTGCACACCGACGGCCATCTGCCAGAAGAACCCGACCAGCAGAACACCGACACACCACTTGTGCTCGCTCATTGAGAGAGCAAATATCTTCACAGCCTCCATTGAATACTCGACATGGACTTGCATCACCTGTGTCAAAATATTAAGCAATGAATAAAATTAATAAGGAAAATATTAGTGTAACAGCCTAAATTAAGAGGAAAAAATTACTAATAACAACAAGGAGTGGCCTCAGCTTAACAGTGTTAGTTGTATTGCTGAAAAATAATTACGTTAAATGCATTTTTTTATGCCAATCATGCTGTTCTCCCCTCTCTTATTTCTCATTTTTCTTTCTTATATTTTCTCCCCCTCTCTCTCTCTTTGATGAACAGGACAATCTATTTTATCATTATTATTATTATTATTGTTACATTTATGGGGGAACAATAAAACCATAGGGGTCATACAGTGCCTAGGAAACGAGGGCAATAAGATTCAATCTGAGGATGGGGAGAACACTCTATAAAATGGATGGCAATGAAATACAATTATACAATTTATCATTAAACAGTACAGAACCAGAATTTTGTTACAAAAATTTAACATTAAGTTCACAATATATTTCACTAAAAACTAATATATTCCCCCTTCAGTGGGAGACAGCTGGTTTGTAGAAAAAAAAAGTTATCGAACAAACTACACTCCACAGCTGTCCAGCTCACAACGGCAGCCACTGTTACATTATTATTATTATTATTAATTTTTTATTTTAGCAATAAAAAGTCAAAATTGGTAAAGCTTATTCATTGCTGTTGTAAGAGGCTCACCAACTGATGTTTTTATAATAATAGTAATTAGTATAGTGTATTTCAGCATGATATAATGTTTATACAGAGGAGAACGACATTTGGAAGTACATGCCAAAAGCCCCTATACAGTGGACCCCCGCATAACGATCACCTCCGAATGCAACTAATTATGTAAGTGTATTTATGTAAGTGCGTTTGTACGTGTATGTTTGGGGGTCTGAAATGGACTAATCTACTTCACAATATTCCTTATGGGAACAAATTCGGTCAGTACTGGCACCTGAACATACTTCTGGAGTGAAAAAATATCGTTAACCGGGGGGTCCACTGTATATGCAGAACATTTCGGGCAAACTTAAGACTAACTTAGCATTAATATGGCAATAACAATAAAGTGTACATTTAGGAGTTTACAATGAATACAAGAGAAGTGAATATTCTATTAGTACATGCTGTGTGGCTTTAACAAGTTTAACTGAGAGGAATTACAGGTTTGATTATTTACCTAAAGAGGACACAATCAATTGTTTAATGATTGGGAGGGTTACAGGGTTATTTATATGTTTAGCATATATGTCAGGCAAGACCAATAAGTAAGGAAGGCATGATGTGAAAACTTGCTTGGTGTACCACATGCTTAAATGTAGTTTCTTTAATGGCTGCCAAGGGATTACTAAGTAGTGTTTACAGTACATAATACATAAAAGTTAATTTATCATACACAAACAATATCTGTGATGCCTAAGATTATTACAGAAAAGTGAAGTTTAATTCAGAAAAACTACTGCAGTAGCACAGGAGGGCCCCGCTTATATAGCAGGTTACGTTCTGGGCTACAGAAGGGCCCCGCTTATATAGCAGGTTACGTTCTGGGCTACAGAAGGGCCCCACTTATACAGCAGGTTACGTTCTGGGCTACAGAAGGGCCCCACTTATACAGCAGGTTACGTTCTGGACTACAGAAGGGCCCCACTTATACAGCAGGTTACATTCTGGGCTACAGAAGGGCCCCACTTATACAGCAGGTTACGTTCTGGGCTACAGGAGGGCCCCACTTACACAGCAGGTTATGTTCTGGGCTACAGAAGGGCCCCACTTATACAGCAGGTTACGTTCTGGGCTACAGAAGGGCCCCAGTTACACAGCAGGTTACGTTCTGGGCTACAGAAGGGCCCCACTTATACAGCAGGTTACGTTCTGGGCTACAGAAGGGCCCCACTTACACAGCAGGTTACGTTCTGGGCTACAGAAGGGCCCCACTTATACAGCAGGTTACGTTCTGGGCTACAGAAGGGCCCCACTTACACAGCAGGTTACGTTCTGGGCTACAGAAGGGCCCCACTTATACAGCAGGTTACGTTCTGGGCTACAGAAGGGCCCCACTTATACAGCAGGTTAGGGGGCTACAGAAGGGCCCCACTTACACAGCAGGTTACGTTCTGGGCTACAGAAGGGCCCCACTTACACAGCAGGTTACGTTCTGGGCTACAGAAGGGCCCCACTTACACAGCAGGTTACGTTCTGGGCTACAGAAGGGCCCCACTTATACAGCAGGTTACGTTCTGGGCTACAGAAGGGCCCCACTTACACAGCAGGTTATGTTCTAGGCTACAGAAGGGCCCCACTTACACAGCAGGTTATGTTCTGGGCTACAGAAGGGCCCCACTTACACAGCAGGTTACGTTCTGGGCTACAGAAGGGCCCCACTTATACAGCAGGTTACGTACCAGGCTAGCACTGTAAAGTGAAACATAGCCTTTATTTCCCTTTCAAATGCATATAAAAGCCTGATAACATGTTTACACTATCATATATTAAGTGAGCAATACAGCTTGACCTAAAAAAATGCATATACAGTACATACACACATTACTTACCTTAAAATATTTTCAACCTAAGCTTATAGTGAGTGGTGAATATATTTGTTGTAGGAAGGCTGAATCAATGAAGAATGGGTATAACTGAAAAACCACTGTATTACCGAAATGTCATAAAGCGGTGCCTGCCTGTATTATACATGTACTGTACTTCTTTCACCTAAAAATCTGTTGATCAAAAAATGCCCATCTAACAGGAAAATAATGAGCTAGCAGTCACGATTCATTAACCAAAAAAATACACACAGCTAAAATTAGCAATGTTTTGTGTGTAGCCACTCTAAATGACTATTACTGTAGTAGGGCTATGTGCTCCAGCCTCACCTTGCTTTTGTTTACAAACAGCTAGCCAGACAGTGCATTATAAATTCTTTTTATATGTATTTTTTTATCAACACACTGGCCATTTCCCACCAATGCAGGGTGTTTTATGCTATAATTACATAATAATGGCTTATCAGAAGTGTCATTTTGCCTTTTTACCTGCGTGATACTCATTATAAAAATATTTCCATTACTTGAAACATCCTTTATCTTAACTATTTAATAAAAATAAGCAGTACTGTATAAGATAAACTAGTAATATTTCTTTAATATTTTCAGAATGACCTTAAGAATCTACAAGGCAGAAGTGCATAGAAATAACTCACAAGCATTTGTGTCATTGGCTACAGCAATAATTCCCATGAGACGGGTGACGCCAGTACGTAACATGACAACTTCTTCTGAAGTGTATTTGTTTGCTCGAACCACAGCATGAAGCACCCAGTCCGTCCAGAAGATGTAGTCCCCATAGATGGCCAAATCAAATGGATGACTTGGAACATTCTTCAGTAATATCTGTTTCATATATATGTATATAAAAAAGAGCTAAGTTATCCTTAAAAATTAGCAAAAAAATATACTATGACAGAACTTGAATATGTAAAATATTAAGAAAGATTCAGGTTAAATGTATGATGATGATGTCAAGTAACTCTGGTTAATAATTTTGCTACTATTAAAAATAAACAGAATAAAGATAAAACACATTAAGCATTCACACCAGTTGTGTAAGAAAGGTATAAAATACCGACAAAATGAAAGTTAAGACACATGTGCAACATCTGGATATCTTTATTGTAGACGTTTCGCCATCCAGTGGCTTTATCAATACAGATTCTAGGACATAATAGGAAGACAGTAGAACTATATACAAAAGATGAGGTAATCAGTCCCTCAGCCTTGGAGTTAGTGTTCACAGCATCGTGGTGAACACTAACTCCAAGGCTGAGGGACTGATTACCTCATCTTTTGTATATAGTTCTACTGTCTTCCTATTATGTCCTAGAATCTGTATTGATAAAGCCACTGGATGGCGAAACGTCTACAATAAAGATATCCAGATGTTGCACATGTGTCTTAACTTTCATTCACACCAGTGTCATCCACCTCCATCAGACACCATGATGAAGGATCATTAGCCATATGCAGTACAACAGAAAATGACAATTTTGATTTGCCATCCTTGGAATAAAATATTTAATATATCATTTGCATATAGCCATTGTAAATAATGCATAGTTTTTACCACATGAGGTAGATCCTATCAAAGTAGGGTGACCTAAAGAATGAAACAGTATACATTCATCATGACACATTCAACAGCTGTCCTGCCAGAAACCTACAGGTATTACAATTCAAATGACACTTCCAACTGCAATGCCCCAGTGAAAATAAGTCATTGGCCCATGGCTGGGCTCCAGGAGTAGAAAGACTCTCAAAACTCATCAAAGGTATGTTGAAGGTATACAGCAGCCATCTCCCAATGTGGTAGAGTGACCCAAAAAATAAGAAACACATTCACCATCATTCACTCCATCACTGTCTTGCCAGAAGCATGTCGATGCTACAGTTCAGATGTCCCTCCAAACTGTAAAATCTCTGCCCCTCCTTCAGTGTACGGGCACTGTACTTCCCACCATTGGCCTTCATTAGAAAATGGAAGAGAAGATATGAAATCAATAACAATTTTACTTAGTGCTATGAGAAAACACATTATGGAGATCTTTTTCAACAAGCAATGGGGAGGAAAACATGACACACTCAAAAAATTCAGACAAAGATTTGAAAAGTAGAAATGTTTTGAGAGATTCTGAGAAGCTGAAGATATTTGGAAGGGTATATAAAAAATAAAGGAAGTTAACAATGAACATAGAAAAGAGCAAGGGAATGAGAAGAAAAAGTATGGGCACTGAAAGACTGGACAGCAGACTGGAGGGAAAGGTATGGAGGAAGTGAATGCAGTTGAACATGTCGGCAGATGATCTATACAGAATGAAGTGAACCATAGAATAGATGTGGGAGAAATGATGGGCAGTGTGTTGAGGCATCTGTGGGCAGAAAGAAGTTTATCTCTGGAGACAAAAAAGGTAATACACCAGCATATAGTGGTACTGTAGCAAGACTTTTATTTGAGTGTGAGGCATGGGATCAAAATGTTGCAGCCAGGAGAAGGCTGGAGGCAATATAGATGTTATGCCTGAGAGCAATGGGTTGCAAGAATATTATACACAGAATCTGAAGCACAGAAATTATAAGACATTATAGAGTTACCACGAGTATATTTCAGAGGGTGAGGAGGGGGTTGTTGAGGTGGTTTAGGAATTAGAGAGGATGGAACAGAATTAGATGACAAAGAGAACTAAAAATTCTGAGGTGGGAGGAAGGAGAGGTAGGGGTTATCCTAGAAAGAAGAGGTGGGGGGGTCTTTCTAGGAAGGAGGGTTAGGAGTAATCCTAGGAAGGAGGGTTAGGGGTCATCCTAGGAAGGAGGGTTAGGAGTAATCCTAGGAAGGAGGGTTAGGGGTCATCCTAGGAAGGAGTAGGGGTCATCCTAGGAAGGAGTAGGGGTCATCCTAGGAAGGAGGCATAGAGGTCATCCTAGGAAGGAGGGATAGGGGTAATCCTAGGGAGGCTTCAAAAGAGGGGATAAAGGAAGTTTTGAGTGCTAGAGGCTTAAGCATTCAGCAGGCTTTTGTGAGTGTGTTAAATTGGAGTGAATGAAACAAAGTGGTTTTGATGGCTTGACATGCTGTTGGAATGTGAGCAAGGTAATATTTATGGAGGAGTTCACGGAAACTTAACCAGACTTGAATCCTGGAGGTAGGAAATACAGTGCCTGAACTCTAAAGGAGAAGTGGGAATAGTGAAATGATAGGTCATTTGAGTTGTAATATCCAGAGGCTTCTGGCAAGCCAGCTATTGAATGAATGATGGTGAAAGTGTTTCCTTTCCTTCTCTGAGTGGCCATACCTCAGATGGGGATGGCTGTTGTGTTAAAAAAAAAAAAAACAGAAAAATGAAATCTTACCACTCTGTCTGAGCCATCCAGATTACACCTCTCAATCTTGTCAAGTCTTGCATCTCCCCAATAGAGTTTCTGAGCCATATGATCAATAGCCAAGCCATTGGGCATCTTGATGAGAGTGGTCACTATTGACTCCACACGAAGGCCACTCACTAGAGATCGCTGAATGGAAGGAGCCTCGGAATTCCAGTTAGTCCAGTAGATCTGGCTGGTGAGAGTTTGTAAACACTTTTCTGTATTATATATCCTTTAACACCAACAGCTGTTTATAGCACCATTTTAAGACAAAAAAAAAAAATCATGCAGCAGAAAATTTGAAAATAAGGGTCACCAATACATAATGAAAGTCAATTAACAGCATGATTAAAAATACATGGGCTATTCTGGAGTAAGAGCTTCATGTATTCACCAAAAACCTGTACCTCTTAGAACTTTAGGATGACCTTTCAGAAAGTCTGTCCTAGACCATTGTCAAATCACACTGAGGCAAGAACCTAAAGAAGGCCAGTGATTGTGATTTTCGCACAACAGTTGCATAAGGGAAGGGCGACCAGTGCCATATTTTAAGATAAATATTGTATATACTGTACTGTGTATTTATTTTATTTTTTTATCTGTTTTTTGTATTTAGCTGTATTGAGCACTTAATATATGATAGTGTAAGCAAGTTATCAGGTGATTTCGACACATCTGATAATGATAAAACTGCTCTTTTCCACTCACCAGTGGTTTTCATTTATCGCATGGGATCAAGAACCTAAGAGCCATACAAACAGGCAGTCCTTCTTATATTAAGTACATATAAGTATTCAGTACAACTTGCTGCCAGTACATACAGGTCACAGCTGTCGACAACAATGCCTCGTGGTTTATCAGAAGCACTCAGATGAACAATCTTCTCAACTTTGTGAGTCCGAGATGGGTTAACACTCATGCGATTGATGGTAGCATCAGATTGACAGGTCCAATAGAGATCTTGTTCTTTTTCCTCAAATGCTAGACCTTCTACTGATCCTTGCCCTATAAAAAGAAAAATCCTAAAATCATAAAACATATAATTAAAAATATTAGATTAGGGTTTTCTTTGCAATGGAACTATTTACAAGAGGAGTTAGTAGTACATCATCCATTAGAATAAAAAAAATATACAATAGAATAAATACTGAAGATGGGGCACCACAATTTTATTTCTGCTGCTACACCTACAAACAGGCAATCACAACACACATAATGTGTTGCCTCTCACTACTACCATAATCAGATGAATGACACTCTGAGTACAGTACAGGCATACCTCACTTTAAAGCGCTTCGCTAATACGGTGCTTTTCAATTATATTCATTATTTTCAGTGCTTGCCTTGGTCTTAAGATGGTTTTCGATGGTGATGCACTTTTAATTATTTTTACTTTTGCATCATTTTTTTCAGCGTAGTACTACTGCACATTTAATAAATGATAGTGTAAACATGTTTTGAGGCTTTCATATGCACTGGCAAGTGAAAAAAAGGCCGTGGCTCACTTTAAGGTGATATTGGCTTTACGGGGGCAGTCTGGAACCTAACCCTCCAGATTAAACCAGTCATATTAGCCAGGTACGCCTGCATCATGAATAACCAATATCTTCTGCAACTTACTTTCAACTAAAATTGAATGGTTTGCCCCACTGAAATGAACAGTGTTGATGCTACCCCTTTGGATGTCAGAGTAGTAGAGGCGCTTGTTGGCATAATCAAACGTCAGACTGATGGCATTTTTCATATAATCAGACGTGATCTTCTTAAGAGGAGTATTTGGGTTCTTTTCATCAAACATGTGGATGCTGTCTATGCTGTCGATGCTGGAGAACATCAGGAATGCCTCGTAATCTAAAATACAAAAAAAAAAATAATGTAAAAACTATATCAGTGTTATTCCAAAAGACACTGTACAAGAATCTTATTATTATTACATTCAGGGGCAATTGCTGAACCAGAAGTTATATAGCATTTGGGGAATGAGTGGTAATCAGGTTTGATCCAAGGCAGGGGAAGGTAACTCCAATTGTTTAGAGCAGGAACCCTTTACCAGCATCAAATAATAATAAATATATTAATGAACATGCACTAAACCAGTATGAGTCATACAGCATTGTAAGGAGGAGTGTACAGGGTAGCATTTATATAAGTGGTTGGAGTTAGTGATGAAGGGGGAGACAAAATCAAAGTTGGTGCAGCAGCATCAGAGCATCCCGCAAATTGTTGCCAGGTCTGAACTGATGAGTATCTAAAATCACATTGGAAAAGAATTCTTCCTCCCTAAGTCATGCGTATTGTAAGAGGCAACTAAAATGCCAGGAACAAGGGGCTAGTAGCCCCTTCTCCTGTATAAAACAGTAAATGTAAAAACAAAAACATTTTTCTTTATAGGTCACCCTGCCTCAGTGAGACAGCTGGTACATTAAAAAAAAAACACATGTTGTATCTGGAGTGATATAATAAAATAATTCATATATAATAACAAAATTATTCATCCTCAGAAAATTAACCCTTTGACTGTCACAAGCCCCTTTCTGCAACTATCATTCTGTGTCGCAAAATTTTTGAAAAAAAAAAAAAAAAAATCTTATGAAATGATAATCTTTTCCCGATGGTAATGACACCAAAAGTACAAAATTTGGTCGAAAACTCACGGAATTATTCTCCCGCAAAGTTAGCGGTTTTGGCGACATACACGCATCAGCGATTTCGTTGACATTGAGCCGTGTTTTTGCCCAATTCCGTTGTTCCAGTCAACGAAACTCATAGCTATTTCTTCAGAATTCCATTTTTTCTATCAATTGAGTACAAGAAACTGCCCATTTACCAATTTGAACTACCCAATAAAGTGGTCAGAAATTGGCAATTTGGCCAATTTCATGCAAATTAAAAAAGATGCCAATTTCAAAATAGGGTCCAGAATAAACAATGTAGACATTCTTGGCACTAAAATAACATATCCTCTGTTCATTAGTCACGTCTCTAGGCCCCTCTTATATTACTATTGCTTTCCATTTTGAGTTTTTATTCATACAAACAATACAAAATTTACTGTTATGCACACTACTGTATTATTGTAAAAATGGTAAAAATAATATCAGTGCACTAGTGAAAGAATATTAGACTCCCCAGTTGATGTGTATTGGACGTGTGGTGTGATTTGCTTACTCTTGAACATTGATAAAAATCGAACATTTCCGCTATTTTGAGCTCAATTTCAAGGTCATTTTCATTGTGAAACTAATCAAAATCATCTCTATTTCTGCAATATGTTTTCCATTTTATCACGTGAGACCATGAAAACGAGAATACAATGTTAAATACTATATGAAAATACGCCTCAAAGTCGGCATTTTAATAAAAAAAAAGGGTCAGTTTTTTTTTCTCATTATGCACTGCGTGTTGCAGGATTTTTTTTATGTGGTGCACACTGACCACACAGACCCATTCTTTCACAGGTGGGCCTACCAGCTTTCTCCTGCTTGATTTGAAGCCGCTAGAATTATTGAGTATATATACGTCTGAAACACTGGCTCGTAAGACGTATTTATATGACCAAAACAGTCGAAGGGTTAAAGTAATTGAGGTACGGTTGATCAACTTACGTAGATCTTCACTGATGAATTTATGCTTGCTTAGCCTACACTCTTGTACACTGTGTAATGTTTAAATATTACACAGTGTACAAGAGTGTAGGCCAAGCAAGTATAAATTAAAGGACCCCCCCTCCAATTCTCACTGGCTAAATTTAAAAAAAAAAAAAAAAAAAAAGATAAACAGTACTTCAGCCTGTAAGATGCTGGGTAAATTTATAAGACATTTTGGGAAAAAAAAATAGCATCTTCAACATTGTAAAATACAGTACTTACTGTTAGGTGAACAGGGACAGCAGGTGTAAGAAAATATCCTCAATATTCCCACCCGTGCCAGGGATTGAACCATGGACACTCAGTGTGTGAGGTGCGTGTGCTACCTACCGAGCCACAGAGTTTTAATACTTGAAGAAGACTATCATGTCCTTTACAAACACCTTATGGATGATTATCATGTTTTTTTTTTCTTGCTCTCAGTCAATATGAGTACTATATGCACAATGCTTCTCCTTATAACTCATATTTCTTTGCTCTGCGAACCATTTTATCACTCGTCTCTCGACTTTCATGCTTGTTTGCGTATTTTTAGTGTGAACACTCTACCACTGCAGCAAACTTAAATTTTGGCTTGACATTCATTGCAAATGGATTTTTTTGTTTGTATATCTAAAAGGCAGTTGTACAGTGGACCCCCGGTTAACGATTTTAATCCGTGCAAGAGGGGTAATTGTTATGCGAAATAATCGTTATGTGAATGAATTTTCCCCATAAGAAATAATGGAAATAAAATTAATCCGTGCAAGACACCCAAAAGTATGAAAAAAAAATTTTTTTTACCACATGAAATATTAATTTTAATACACACAAACTGAAAAAGGCATGCACACTTACATGACACTTACTTTTATTGAAGATCTGGTGATGATTGATGGGATGGGAGGAGGGGAGAGCATTATCTTCTTACTGTTTAGAAGGGGAATCCCCTTCCATTAGGACTTGAGGTAGCAAGTCCTTTTCTGGGGTTACTTCCCTTCTTCTTTTAATGCCACTAGGGCCAGCTTCAGAGTCACTGGACTTCTTTCGCACAAGATATCTGTCCATAGTGGCCTGTACCTCTCGTTCCTTTATCACTTCCCTAAAGTGTTTCACAACATTGTCAGTGTACAGGTTGCCAACACGGCTTGCAATAGCTGTGTGAGGGTGATTTTCATCCATGAAGGTTTGCACTTCAAGCCACTTTGCACAGATTTCCTTTATCTTTGTAGTAGGCAACTTCTTCAATTTCTCTCTCCCCTCCTCTGAACCAGTTTCCCCAGGTCTGGCCTCTTGCTCTTGAAGTTGATCTATCAGCTCATCAGTGGTTAGTTCTTCATTGTCCTCCTCCACCAACTCTTCCACATCCTCCCCACTAACCTCCAACCCCAAGGACTTTCCCAATGCCACAATGGATTCCTCAACTGGCACAGGATTCTCAGGGTTAGCCTCAAACCCTTCAAAATCCCTTTTGTCTACACATTCTGGCCACAGTTTCTTCCAAGCAGAGTTCAAGGTCCTCTTAGTCACTTCCTCCCAAGCCTTACCTATAAGGTTTACACAATTGAGGATATTAAAGTGATCTCTCCAAAACTCTCTTAGAGTCAGTTGAGTTTCTGAGGTCATTACAAAGCACCTTTCAAACAGAGCTTTCGTGTACAGTTTCTTGAAGTTGGAAATAACCTGCTGGTCCATGGGCTGCAGGAGAGGAGTGGTATTAGGAGGCAAAAACTTCACCTTAATAAAGCTCATGTCCCCATAAAGTCGCTCTGCCACGTCTGTAGGATGACCAGGGGCATTGTCTAACACCAGGAGGCATTTAAGTTCTAATTTCTTTTCAGTTAGGTAATCTTTCACATTGGGGGCAAATGCATGGTGTAACCAGTTATAGAAAAATTCCCTAGTGACCCATGCCTTACTGTTTGCCCTCCACAGCACACACAAATTATCCTTGAGGACATTCTTTTGCCTGAACGCTCTGGGAGTTTCAGAGTGATACACTAATAAAGGCTTCACTTTGCAATCACCAGTAGCATTGGCACACATGAGAAGAGTAAGCCTGTCTTTCATAGGCTTATGTCCTGGGAGTGCCTTTTCCTCCTGAGTAATGTAGGTCCTGCTTGGCATTTTCTTCCAGAACAGGCCTGTTTCATCACAATTAAACACTTGTTCAGGTTTCAGTCCTTCAGTTTCTATGTACTCCTTGAATTCCTGCACATATTTTTCAGCCGCTTTGTGGTCCGAACTGGCAGCCTCACCATGCCTTATCACACTATGGATGCCACTACGCTTCTTAAATCTCTCAAACCAACCTTTGCTGGCCTTAAATTCACTCACATCATCACTAGTTGCAGGCATTTTTTTAATTAAATCGTCATGCAACTTCCTAGCCTTTTCACATATGATCGCTTGAGAGACGCTATCTCCTGCTAGCTGTTTTTCATTTATCCACACCAATAAGAGTCTCTCAACATCTTCCATCACTTGCGATCTTTGTTTCGAAAACACAGTTAAACCTTTGGCAAGAACAGCTTCCTTGATTGTCTTTTTGGTGCCCACAATAGTAGCGATGGTTGATTGGGGTTTCTTGTACAACTTGACTAGGTCGGCGATACGCACTCCACTTTCATACTTATCAATGATCTCTTTCTTCATTTCAATGGGTATTCTTACCCTTATTGGTGTACGGTTGGCACTAGAAGCTTTCTTGGGGCCCATGGTCACTTATTTTCCAGAAACAGCACCGAAAACACTGTAATAATACGAAATATTCCGAGTGTATGCTTGGATGTTAGCGCGGAGGCTGGCTGGTAAACAATGGCACGGGCGGCACATGTGAGGCTGGCTGAGGGCGCACATTGGACGCGTCTCGGACGAAAATCGGTGAGCGGGTTTTTAATCGGTATGCGCGGCAAAAATTTTGCGATTAAAGTAAGCGGTATGCGAAATAATCGCTATGTGATGCCATCGTTATGCGGGGGTCCACTGTATATATATCTAAAAGGAGTTTCTTGGGATTTTACTAACATGATCTTCCTGTGAGTTTCTCTTGTTAATGATGATTCCTGAGTCCTCCTTTTTTGTCTGATCATTATTATTATTATTGCAATTAGAAGTAAGCGCTAAACCCACCAGAGTCATACAGCTTTTTGTCAGATGCTATGAATATTTTATCATAAGCTATATTGCGTGTGGCCTATTTTTGCTTTTTCCTATTTTTATTATATACATTTATCCACAATTAACTCCAACATCCATCATTCTACTTGTTCAGTCTTTGTATTATTAACAAACATGTTCATGTAGATTACTTATTATCTCTGAAAAGTTATTGAATATCAGCATCCTGCCATTTTCTATTTGTCTGTCAGTGTGTTTTTTACGGTGCCATTAAATGTCATTCATTCTGGTAAAAAATATGTACCTTATGGAAATAAAGTATTATTATTAAGTAGTAAAACACCAAAGATATTTCAAAGAATACCTTTGACATACTCTTGATGGGTTTCAAGTTTTTCTACTCCCGGAGCCTGGCCATGGGCCAGGCTGGTCTGGTGTTTACCTGGTCAACCAGGCTGTTGCTGCTGGTGTTCCACTGACCCACATACTCATCACAGCCTGGTTGATCTGGCACTTGGTGAAGATACTTGTCTGGTTTTCTCTTGAATAACCCGGTTCATCTAAACAGTCTTTAAGACCCACGGTGGTATTTTAAACATACAAAAAAATCTTGTACACAGTTAAGGTAAAGTTTTTTAAAGGTTACTTATTCAAACCTCTACCCCTGTTTACCCAGCCATTGTTACATAGAGAAAATATCTTCCATGCCAGCGTCAGATGAAGTTAGATTAGGTAAAGTTAGGTTACATTAGGCTCAGGCATTCAAAATCAACCTGATGTAACTAAACCTAACAAATATTTTGACAAAATACCACCAGGAAGGATGTTATCTCTATGTAACAACAGCCAGGTAAAAGTGAGAGAACACATGAAAAAAACATTATTCTATATTATTTTTTAACACATCAGCCATCTCCCATCAAGGTAGGGGACTCAAAAAGAAGAAACTTTCATCATCATTTTCACCATCACTCACTCCATCACTGTCTTGCTAGAGGTGTGCTGATATTACAGTTCAGATGCTCCTCCAAGCTGCAAATGTCCTCACCCGTCCTTCAGAGCACAGGCACTGTACTTCCCACTTCCAGGACTCAGGTCTGGTAAACCAGTTTCCCTGAATCCCTTCATAAATGTTACTTTGCTCACACTCCAACAGCATGTTAAGTCATAAAAACCACTTGCCTCCACTCACTCTTATCTAACATGCTCACACATGCCTACTAGATGTCCAAGCCCCTTGCATATAAAACCTCCTATACTCCTTCCTTTCAACCTTTCCTAGAGTTACCCTTACCTTGTCTTCCCTCCACTGCAGAGCTATACATTCTCCAAAAAACTCTAAACCCATATGGATCCTTCAGTGCTCCACTTGGATAACTGTTATAATACTAACATTCTTCTCAACTGCATATTTAACTTTTCACATATTCTATAAAGTGGAAAGTGCAGTATTTTATTATTTTTGAATTGTCTTCTCGGAATCATTTGGTCTAACTGATGTTGCTGCAGCCTTGAAGTTTCCTTGTACACTAAGTTCTCTTCATTAGTTCTTCCTTGTCTATGACCTGAATGAAAGTTAGTCAAATAAGCCTCTTTTTTTCTTTCTCATATAATTCAACATACCACTACATTACTATAAGATCTCTACTGCTGAAACTGTCTGGACATTTTGCTAGTTTGATGCAACTTTCTAAACATTTTGCCAGTCTGATGCAATTTCATTTTTCTTAATGTTCATCACGAAACAAAAATTTCAGCGTAACCAAAACTGATTATTGTTTCTTCTCTGTTAACATTCTTTGTTGCTTTTAATCTATGTTAATAATATCCAAGTTTGGTTCTTGCGTGTCTTTCCTTTATCTTGGATTTTCTAAGAGTCAGTCTCCTACTGCAAGGTTATTATTGTTCACCTTAAATGCTTATGGTTTTTTTCCTTTTACTTCCTCTTCATATCATTTAGTTTTTTTCCTGACACCTCTAAATTTTCCTTTATTTCACCTAAGTTGTTAATTTGTAGGATTTTGTGGTGTAGATTTCCAGTCAGATCGCCAGACATTTCATGTGTTCAGTGTTTAAGGCTTCTCTACAGCACACATGAACTATTTGCCATATATTTATGCATGTCAGTGTAGCTACCATTTGAGCAGGAGTAATTCTAGTATTGAATACAAATAACATACTGCTACCAACTGTGAAGAGGTGAACACTGCAGAACAAACTTGTACTGAGACAATTTTTTGTTATGTACAGCTCTATCAAACTCTGCATAGTCAAATTGTCCTCGTAACTAATGCTCATTCTGCAAAGTGTGCAACAAGTTAATGGTCTAAACTGAACTGAAATGTCATAGTTTTCTTTCTCTTATGTTCGGGTTATCTGTGTATCGCTCCAGTCACGGTATTGTGCCTTTTTATTCTTTAAAATACCTTTTGTTTACAGCTCACAATACCCTGAACTTCTGTGCTCATAACACATGCCATTTTAATGTTTTCTTTTTTCATAAAGTTAAAAACTACAAACAGAAAAATAACTTTATTGATATTAATACAGATATTTTTTATATACATCCATACAAAATCACAGCTAAAGTTTTAATTTATAGTTAGCTCTCTCTTATAAGGCCCCTCTATATGAAGCAATATTTTGTAAATAAGACTGAAAAAAGTGCATCTTAAACTGACAAGTATGTGAGAAAATCTTCTAGGTACACATTATTAAATTTTGGATGAACTGTTTTCAATTGTTTTTGAAAAAACTGCACTATACAGAATAGCTTAAAATACAGAGCTGATTATACTACATACGTATTACCATATTTTATGGCGAACAAAATACTCCAATGTCCAGGACCCCCCCCCCCCCATTCTGATTGGCTAAATTTGGAAAAAAAGGATAAATAGTACTCCGGCCTCCAAGATGCTGGGTAAATTTTTGAGATTTATTTTTTGAAAAAATAGCATCTTCAATGCCGTAAAATACGGTGATCAAAAGATTAAATGAAAGAAACAGCCATTCTCCCATATTTGGTGCCTCATGCACAGGGCACACAGGCAATTGCCAATGAAGTTCATAGCTTGAGTTGCCTCTGCATTTTAATGAAGCGATAAGATAAGATAAGAGTTGTTTGGATTTTTAACCCAGAGGGTTAGTCACCCAGGATAACCCAAGAAAGGCAGTGCATCATCATGGATTGTCTGTCTTATTTCCATTGAAGTCCTTCCATCTTGTCCCCCAGGATGCCACCCACACCACTCCACTAACACCCAGGTACTTACTTACTGCTAGGTAAACAGAGACAGTAGGTGTCAGAAAACTTGCACAGCATTTCCACTTGTGTCAGGGATCAAACCAGGAGCACTTAGCGTGTGAGGCGAGAGCATTGCCACCACCTGCTCACACAGATACAAGAACTGTCAATGGGAAAAGACTAACCACCTCACAGACAGTGTGTATTTCCACAAATAGCCGAGTCCAACTGATCTAATATCTACAAGCATAATTTTTAACAATGCTATATAAAGTATAAACTTATTAAAAATATCTGTACACCAAACATCTGAAGGCCCAGGATATCTCTATCCAGCTCCAGTAGAAAAGGCAGTGCAAGACTGCATTATGCAATTGTCTTATTACAAAAAGAGATTTATTATCACAAGATCTTGTGATTATTTCATGTTGAAACATACAATGGGAGAAAATCTGAAAATTTCCAGGAAAAGCAATTTGAACCTAATTAATTATTTTCATACTCAAGGAGAAGTGTCAAATCCATAGCAGTCGCACAATGTCTGTGAATCCAGTTAAGCTTCTTCAATCAGCTTCAAAATATTCGTAGGAAAAGAAAGATTCAGTGTAACTTTGAAAAAAAAATCACATCATATTATGGCCATATCAGAAATTTCCTGAAACTATAGTAACTGTTCAAATAATGCAAGTACACAACAAACGTGTAAATATGGTAACTGTACGAATCTTTTAATTAAAAAAAAAAAGCCAGGTTCAATAATCATCAGATGAGTAGTACAAAAAAATGGTGAATGGCAGTCCTCCAGAACAATACTGGCTCTAGATATATAAAAGCAAATGTCGAGGAAAAGGAGAAAATGTGACAGTCTCTCGAGTCAGGAATCCACGTTTGTTGAGGCACCAAAGTTAATATTATTTTGTTGTAAGTATTAACAAGTCAGCCATCTCCCACTGGGCAGTTGCTGTCTACCAACCTACTACCACAGGATGGTAGTACCTCCCTGGGTGGTTGCTGTCTACCAACCAACTACCACAGGACGGTAGTACGTCCCTGGGTGGTTGTTGTCTACCAACATACGAAAAAGAAAGAAAATCCCCTCCAAAAAATACTTTCATCATCATTCAACACTTTCACCTCACTCACACATAATCACTGTCTTTGCAGAGGCGCTCATATGCAACAGTTTAGAAGTCCCTCCAAACTGTCAATATCCCAAACCCCTCCTTTATATACTATATATTTTTAACATGCTGGCCATCTCCCACCGAGGCAGGGTGACCTGAATGAAAAAAAAAACCACTTTCACCAATATTCATACTATCACTGTCTCTGGCAAAAAGTGATAGTGTGCATGATGATAAAAGTGTTTCTTGTTTGGGGTATCCTTGCCTCAGTAGGAGACAGCCAGTATGTTAAAAAAATTATGTTTGAAAATAAAATAATTTTAGAGAGGACAATATGTGCTCAGAATGTTATAAGTTAATGAAATTTATGTCATGTCGAAATTATATAATCTGAATTTATATACAGTACTATACTTCATGGAGTATTTATGTAATGTACATATATAAAAATTATTTTGTGCAATTCTTGTTTACTGTAGAATTCATGTACAGTGGACCCCCGCCTTACGATATTATTTCATTCCAGAGGTCTGTTCAGGTGCCATTATAGGCCGAATTTGTTCCCATTAGGAATATTGTGAATTAGATTAGTCCGTTTCAGACCCCCAAAAATACATGTACAAAAGCACTTACTAAAATACACTTACATAATTGGTCGAGTTGGGAGCTGATCGTAAGGCGGGAGTCCACTGTATTTTGTAGAATTTAGTTTTGCAGTAGCCACCATCATTCTCCTTCATTTCTCAGTGCAGGAAATGTTTTTTGTAAATTCATTCATCAAACTTTTCATCATATTGTCCAGTGAACCATAAGTAACATGCGTACTGCTTGACAACAAAGTCACCATTACCTGAGTCTCAGTGTCTTAACATCCTCCAGAAACAGGCTTTAGCAATCTGAAAAGCTCTGCCATCTATTTTCTGATTTCTGGAGGATGTTAAGACACACGTACTGTATATGTTTTAGTGTGATGTGAATTACTACATATTGTCAGTAAGAATGTCTTGCTACTAAAGACAGTAACACAATTTTCAGAGTCAAATAGTACTAGGACATGGTGAAGGCAAGACCTAGCCACAACAGCAATAAATGCATTAAGTTGAAACAAGGCATACAACTGGCTGAATTCCATGGTTCCTCTATTTGAGAATAAATGCTGGGGTGGGAAGACCAGTCTGGGGTTGAAAGTGGGAGAGGCTGGGGGTGTGATGACGGCTTGGGAATCAGCAGTGAACTCTTGGAAGACATTTCAGTATCTGTGAGGTTGTTTAAGAATTTCCCATTTATTACAAAAATCCTGTTGATAATAACAGTACTGATCTATAAACTTTATATACCTTGTTGTGAAATACTGATGGTGATATAATTATGTCCCTGAAATATTATTAACTCATATTTAATTTTTATAAATTTAATGTTTGATAATTAAATTTAATAAACATGAGATAGTTGAATAAGGTTTATATACATTTTTTACCACAATGGTTATTACCCATATGGTAGGGAAATACATATTATTAATAAACTGCAAGTAACTTTTGTTACCATTATTATATTAACAAATAAGAGGGTTAAACCAATGGAGGCCCATCAGCACTGATTTAAGTATATTGTGATATTCACATAAAGCACTAAACCTGTATGGGTTATACAGTGCTGCATGGTACAGGGTACACATGGATTGCATGGGGAAGAGATGGAAATGGTGAGGTAAGAACCTCAAATGAAACACTGGTAACCTGTGATTTACCAGTGACTGGGTTTGAGGCTTCTTCTACCCCTAGAACCCAGCCTGAGGCCAAGTTTCCTGTTAACCACCTAGTCATCCAGGCTATTTGTATCAGTGGCCTGCAGGCCCACACACAGCCATCACGACTCAGCTGATCTGGCAGATGCAGAAGGAAGATGTCCAGATTTTTTTTGAAAACTTCTTTCTTCTTTCTGGTAATATATTTCTAATATCTACTGGTAATATGTTGAATTTTGGGCCATGGTTCCTGCTCTTCACTAGTAGTTACAGTTCATTAAGGAAACCAGTGTACATTAGTAAATCAAACTGTGTCTGCAGCAAAAGTGGAATCATCAGAGAGAAGGTACACTAAGTGAGCATATGATTCCCATGTGTAAATGTAAGATACAGTTATCCTTAAGTATCACACACCTGCCCATTTAACCTTATATCCAATGACCTGTAAGTAACATATTTCTGTATTATCAGTGGCTTAAAACTAGAAAACTCTTGGCCTTGACAACCATATCTAGTAACTTCCAAGTAGCAAATTCCTTCTCACTGCAACATTTACAACCCATGCTTCACACCCATATAAGTGTTGGTACCACTATACTCTCACACATTTCCCTTCTTGCCTCCATGGATAATGTTCTTTGTCTCCTCAGGTGCCTCAATACACCACTCACCTTTTTCCCCCTCTCATCAAATCTACGGTTCACCTAGTCTTTCACAGACCCATCCACAGACACGTCCACTCTCAAATATCTGAACATATTCAATTCCTCCATACTCCCTCCTACTAATATGTCCAATCTTCCACTACTTAAATCTTTTGTTACCCTTGTCACCTTGTTTTTTCCTCATAAATACTCTAAACTGTTCTCAGTAACCTGCTTCCTATTCCATACATTTGCAATATCTGCCACATTCCTCCCCTATCCACTCCACCATATGCTTTTTCTAAATACACGAATGCAACAAAAACTTCCTCATCTTTACCTAAATTTTGTTCACTTATAAGCCATTATGTCAATTAAAATGTCAGCTGATTCTTACCTTCACAAGATTTGCCATCCTTAGCTACCCGAGCGTGGTAACACTGGCAGCGAGCATGGACACCAGTGAAGAGGCAAATTTCAGCACAGCCGCCATTATTGATCGCACAGGGATTGATACCTATCTGGACATCATTACCCATTACGATAACATCTTTAACCGTGTTTCCTAATCCAGACCTGAGAGTTGACATCCTGTTCAAGTCCATCAGAGAGGCACTTCTCACCGAGCCTCCTCCATATGCCCTGCAAATGTTATTTCATTAAGTGAATTTTTTTTTTTTGTAATTTATACATATTAATGATACTGTATACTATGGAGTATAATTGACCTACATTATAAGCAGGGGATCTTTCAAAGTATTATGAGAAGAAACCACTATAAAATACACCATATATATGAAAAAATACCAGTGAAAAATAAAAAAAAATCCATTCATTTACACCATGTGCTCAGGTGTTTGTTCTGTGTACAGCTTTATCAAGATATAGAACAACATTGTCACAATAAAAGCTTGCTTTGCACCTTTGTCTTTTGTTTATTACAGTTGGCAGTATGCTGTGGTACCCTGTTTGTGCTTTGTTACTTTTCACTCTGGTATTTCTTCTCAAGATATAAGAGTCAATAAGATTGTTAAAATTTAAAGTAAATTTTCTTACGTGTCTGCCCAATAGATGTTACGGTTGAAAACAAAGGTCGCAACCGGCGAGTCCAGGACACTGTCATTTAAAAGTATTGATCGATCACTTCCATGCAGGTTAACTCTCTCCAAGGTCTTGGCCTGCTGGTCTACCCAGTATAAGTAACCTTCCTCAAAGTCAACTACTAAGTCTGCTGGGAACTGAAGCGATGTGTTGACTAAAACCGTTCTATTTGACCCATCCAAATTGGCTCGCTCAATTTTGGCATTCTCACTGGTGTCTGCCCAAAATATGTATCCAGCACCAGGATGTACTGCAATTGGTCCTGGTTTCTCTAAATCCTTTGCTATAATAATGAAGTGATCTGAGCCATTCAGTCGACACATCTCAATAACATCATCTTGTGTATTAGTCCAGTACAAGTTGTTTGCTACCCAGTCCACAGCAATGCCTTGGACTGCATCAGCCCCTTCAACTACTACATGGCGGTTTGTACCATCTCTTTGAATACTAGTGACTGTTCCTAGATTCCCATCTGCCCAAACAAGCAGATCTAGCTGGGCATGGAAATCTAAGCATGATGCTGTGCCAACTTTTGATATTGGAGTTAAAAAGTCCAAATTTGCTCCATTCTCAGTGACTGGTGTATCCACACTAAAGCCACTCAGACCTACATTAGTGGAATAAATAAGAACACCATCAACTGCAACACATGTTGTAGGATCTTTCTCATCAACTTTGTAGCCCACAGCACAGCGGCACTCTCGTTCAACCCTGCTCTTAGGCAAACAGAGATGGGCACATGGATGATTATCTTGAGAACATGCATTACTGCCATCTTGAATAGATTCATCATAAATCTTTAATGACAAAAAACTGTCAAGGCCAGAGCGCAGAAGCTCACGCTTATTGCCAGTTGTCTTGTCCATCTTATAAATGCTGCTATCAGAAGTATCGGTATAATAAATAGAATCCATATATACTGTTATTGTCTCAGGCTTGGTAGAGTTAGACGATTTTGTTAGATTAACTGTTGTTTCTCTGACAAAATCATAATACTGTATAGAATAAGAGCCTTTATTAACCCAGTAGAGTCGCTGGCTAGCAGCATCATATGTAAGGCTGCGAGGATGATCTAAATAGTCATTATGCTCCTGGGATGATAATAAAGCCACATTATTGCCTGTCATGGAAGCCATGTGTATGGTATGAAAATCACCACCAATATCTGACCAAAATATTCTTCCTTCATACGGGTCGACTGCAAGAGATAATGGATCTAATATATTCTCAGTTACAATTGGTAATAAAAACTCTCCATTTACTGTTGCTACATTTATACGTTTGCTCTTGCCACTGTTTGATGTAACGAAGAGATTGTTTGAGAGCCAGTCTACAGCAAAGCCCCTGGGAGCTTGAAGAGTGGTATCTATGACAGTTTCTATGGGAGCTCCTGTTAAACTAGCTCTTTTGACTTCATTCATTTTGGAGTCAGCCCAGTAGATCTTTTTAGTTTTGGCATCAAAGTCTAACTGGGCAGCATGCTGGATTTTAGGATATGATATGCGAGGTATGATGTCATAAGTTGGTTTGTTGAGATCAACTCCTCGAATCTCATTAGGACGAGAGAACAGCAGAACTTTCTCATTGCCTGGAAGAGAAAAATTATTACCAATCATAACGAACTTAAGTTCAAAGAGTAAGGGATAACTGGAACAAAATCTATGCACAAAGCTTCATATGTGGGGTTATAATAGACATGTAATCATTATACTAAAACAGGAAACGTATATTGTGGAAGTTCCTCAATGAAAAAATCTATAAAAGTAGAACAGGCTTGTGGGAGCATGTTAAACAAGAGTGGGTGGAAGCAAATTGGTTTTATGATTTGATATGTTGTTGGAGTATGAGAAAGGTAACATTTATAAAGGGATTCAGGGAATCTGGTTAGCCAGACTTGAAACCAGGAGGTGAGAAGTACAGTGCCTATACTCTGAGGGAGGAGCTGGGATGTTAAGTTTGGAGTGTCATCTGAACTGTAACGTCAGCACACTTCTGACAGGACAGTGATTGAGTGAATGATGCTGAAAATATTTCCTCCTTTTTGGGTGATCTTATTTCAATGGGAGATGGCTGGGGTTTCTTAAGAAATAACAAAAATTGTCATTGTCAAAGGTCATCAAAAAATTCAGTCAAAAATTATCATAAGAAATTTTTTTATTCTGTGAAGAGCTTCATGCATTTGCTCATTATATGTCTAGCCACCCCATTATGTATTTTCAATCATTAAGAGCCTATAAAAGTTTCTTGGGTTAGTAAGTATTTTGATTAAAGATGAAATATGCTATTTATTAAACAATTTAAAACTAATAAACAATTAGCACTTGTGCAGCATGTGATATGTTAAATTTAAAGTGTATGTAAGTTATAGGAAAACAAACTTTACCAATATAAAAATAAAATAATAGAATGAAGTAGGCACTGATTCAACATTGCCTGAGACCTAAAAGTCTCTAAAACCAGTAGTGCACTGAGCAATCTAAATGATGAATTCAAATTTTGTGAAAATCAACTCATTAATGTGAATAAAAACTACTGAATAGTGCGATGCTCATTAATTTATGACTGATGTATAACTATTTAATTTTTAGATTAATGACTAAACTAGAATATAGAATTAAAAATATGTATATAATTTTTTAACACAATGGCTGCCTCCCACCAATGCAGGGTGACTTAAAAAAGATGACTTTCTTCTTTTTACATTTAGTAATTTTAGCCCCTTGCTCCTGGCATTATAGTTGCCTCTTACAATACACATGGCTTAAAGGGGAAAGATTCTTCGCCGCTTCCCCATGGAGACGTATATACAGTGGTACCTTGAGTTTCGAACAGCTCCCAACTCGAACAATTATGTACGTGTATTTTTGTAAGTGCTTTTGTAAGTGTATTTTTGGGGGTCTGAAATGGACTAATCTAATTTATATTATTCCTTATGGGAACAAATTTGTTCGATATTGGCACTCAAATAGCCTTCTGGAACGAATTAAGTTGGTAACTCGAGGTACCACTGTAAATGTTCAGGCAAAATATACAACCTCAAGATGTCAGCATGCATATAGTCAACAGTGAGGTTTTCATATATCAATAAAATAGATGCAGCTCAGGGAGAAAAGAAGAGAGAAAGATGTGATACTAACGGATACAAGTTTCGTTGTCTGGGCCGAGACTCATGATGTGAGGACAGTTACACTGACGAGTACCATTAAAGCTCAGCAAACACAAGTGAGAACATCCTCCATTCTTCTCCTTGCATGGGTTGGCAACATCTGAAAAATGAACACATGTAATAAATAATTTTACAAATTATACATTTCTAGTTCCTATTCAGATTACAATATAGCTAAACAAATGTCTATTGGAAATCTAAAATTGAATAGGCATACATGAAGAAGTTGTCAGCTGGCAGTGAACCATCAGTTGTACTGTTGTAGTTTTTTCTGCTTCTCCAACATTCTTATGCTTCCACCAGTATCCAGCTTCTCACCTAGATAACTTTGTTTTCTTCCAGACCTACTCCTATAATCAACATCTGCCTTCCCAAAGTTACCCCTTCCTTCCTAGGACAATGGTTTCCAGCCCAGAAATAGGCAAGTTTATACCCCCATCTTTTCTTTCTCTCTCTCACTCTCTCTCTCTCTAGAGAACTCTCTTTCCCTTCCATCCACGAATGATGATTGAGACAGTACTGGTTCTCCGTCAATGTGCCTTGGTGGACAAAAATACTACCATGCAGACTTCTACCTCATAGCACATCTGTATATAGGCATGACTCTTTACTGCCCTCTTTTTCCCAGGCCTCTCCTGCCTCTGACACAATGACAGTCATGACACATATATACAACAGACATGCTCAATTGCAAATATACAGGCTCTCAACAAGGCACTCAAAAAAATCAGCATTCTTAGAGGCTTGTGTAGTCAATTGCATCCACAAAGAAAAATTTCTGTCTCTCTTAGTTGATGGAGGATTGAGGACTGAGCTTTCACCGCTCTCTAAGCTAAACAGCCCACACAAATTTAAACCTCTGCATAAATATAATAATAATAATAATAATAATAATAATAATAATAATAATAATAATAATAATAATAATAATAATGCCATGCTTGATCACTTCCATTCTGCTTTCTAAACTAAATAAATCTGAATACAGTATATACAAATAATTCATGTTATGTAGATGTTATTGTATGTACCTCTTGGCTGACGACTTGGATGCAGAACGTGGATATCAAATGGCTGTGTAATTGTGCGTTGTATATCACGAATGTCTGACCCATTGAACTTGTTGGCCCTGCAAATTATGATTATTATTATTATTACTTCCATAATTGTCTTCATGATTATTATCACTATTATTATTAATAATCATCAGCATAAATTAGTAGAGCATTTTATAACTAATCCATAAAACAACTGACACAAAACTCAAGTCAACAATCTACTAGTGAGAGGCAATGGTTCTCCATGATATTCTTGACTAAGCAAGGTATTGTAAAAGCTGTTGAAAAAGATGCAAATGCAGAGTTCCTTTACTTGTACAACGTCTCACCCAACACAGGTTTTTTTTTAAGTACTGTACATAATGTACTTTGTGCAACATTTTTACCCAGTGTTAATGAAATGCACAAATAAAGGACTCTCCTGTATTTGTTTCACCAACTGTCAGCATAATAATAATAATAGTAGAATTACTGACAAAATGTTAGGTGAAATGACACAGATGCAACTAATGCAACAATTTATTGTGGCAACGTTTTGCTCTCCAGGAGTTTTGTCAAGTCGTAATGGCTTGACAAAGCTCCTGGAGAGTGAAATGTTGCCATAATAAAATGTCACATTAGCGGCACATGAGTCCTTTTGCCTAACATTTTGTCACCATAGTGCCACTGCCGCAACCATTACAAAAGATCACAGCTTTCACATGGGATTTCATACCATTTGGGTGTAGCATGAAAAACTGGTTTATTGGAACCATTAGTGATGTCTTTTCCAATTCTGTTGGGGTAATTAGGTACAGTTATGGTAGCATTTACATGAAGATGAATTTTTTCTATAAGAGATGAGCAAGTGATTTTTGATCATGGCACTGATTTTTTCTTTCACGAAACTGGCCATCCCCCACCGAGGCAGAGTGACCCAAAAAGAAAAAAAACACCTTCACCATCACTCACTCCATCACTGTCTTGCCAAGGGAGCTGACACTATACTTTTTTTTTTTTTTTAACAAGTCGGCCGTCTCCCACCGAGGCAGGGTGACCCAAAAAAGAAAGAAAATCCCCAAAAAGAAAATACTTTTATCATCATTCAACACTTTCACCACACTCACACATAATCACTGTTTTTGCAGAGGTGCTCAGAACACAACAGTTTAGAAGCATATACCTATAAAGATACACAACATATCCCTCCAAACTGCTAATATCCCAAACCCCTCCTTTAAAGTGCAGGCATTGTACTTCCCCATTTCCAGGACTCAAGTCCGGCTATATAAAAATAACCGGTTTCCCTGAATCCCTTCACTAAATATTACCCTGCTCACACTCCAACAGATCGTCAGGTCCCAAATACAATTCGTCTCCATTCACTCCTATCTAACACGCTCACTCACGCTTGCTGGAAGTCCAAGCCCCTCGCCCACAAAACCTCCTTTACCCCCCTCCCTCCAACCTTTTCGAGAACAACCCCTACGTACTTCATAAATGCAAATACAGTATTCCCACTCCTCCTTCAGAGTGCAGGCATTGTATTTCCCACCTCTAGGACTCAAGTCCAGCTAACCAGTTTCCCTAAATCTCTTCATAATCTCAGAAGGTTTACAGCAATTTTTGTTGGCTATGTGTAATCTAATTTATATGAAACAATCAAGGTATCCTAATTTCAAGACCTGTGTGGTGATGACATTCTTTTCTTGGCCCAAGTGTTTAGGACTGCAGCTCATAAGTGCTTTAAGAAAGCCTTGAAATCACTTAATATGATTTGCTGTAGCTGAAAAAATGAGCACAGCTCACTGAGTGTGTCAGTTATCTGTAAACCATCAAACTCAACCTACAGAAACTTAAAAAGCATATGATAAAATATATAAATATTAAAGACACAAAATCAAGAGCACAACTCTGCTTCTTTAACCACAAGAAACCTGTGACTGCTAATAGTATCTTTTTTTTGCCTGTAATATTATGTACAATAAAATATTAATAAAATCGAATCATTCACCTGATGACAGAGTTTGTTCTCCAGTCAGTCCAGTAAACATAGTTACCAAACAGGGAGATGGCAAATGGATGAGACAATAGTTGATGTTCTCGAAGGATCTGAAATAACAAAATAGGATAAATCTTCTTCATGACTGTCTTTCATGATAAGAACTAAGTTGGTTTTATTTAAAAGTCTAATGCTAGTGTACTCTGGCATGAGAAAAAGGGAACACACATGCAAAAAAAGAAAATTAAAATTAAAATTGTCAGCTCAAGGTGATAACTAATGTGTAAGTTATTCTTCTTTATTTCAACAAACTGGCTGTATCTCATCAAAGCAGAATGGCCCAAAAAGAAAAACAAAAATTTCTCTTTTCAACTTTAGTAATGTATAGAGGATAAGGGGTTACTAGCCCCTTGCTCCCAGCATTTTAGTCACTTCTTACGACACACATGGCTTACAGAAGAAGAATTCTGTTCCACTTCCCCATGGGGAAATGTGTACGTTAAACAAGCATATATTCATTCACAGCAAAGGCTTCAAGTGCTTTTAAAATCTTTTAAAACATGAAAGACGTTGAAATGTATAGAGAGAATTGTAAATGAAGCCACAACAGCACAGAGTTCAGAGTAAGAAAGACATATAATGATACAGAGACAGTGTATTCTGTACATGCAGCCATATTCATGACATAATGTACAGTATTTGCATATATGTTTTTATCACACTTGTCCTCTCCTACCAAGGTAAGATGACTCAAAGAAAACATTCACCATTGTTCAATAGCTGTCCTATCAAAAGTGAGTGGACATCAGAATTCAAATGATCTTCTGAACTGTCACCTCCCCGCCCCTCCTTCATAGTGTAGACACTGTGCTTCCCACCTCCAGGACTGTAACATCCCTGCCTCTCCTTCACAGTGCAGACACTCTGCTTTCTACTGCCAGGACTCAAGTACTGCTAACTTGCATTACTGAATTTGCATACAGAAATATTTAAAATTACCTCTCTATGGTCTGAGCCATCATAGAAAGATGTGTGAATAGAATCAGACTTGGCATCAATCCAATAGATTCGACGCAAAGCATAATCTAGGGTTAATCCATTAGGCCAGCCACCACCAATTTCACTGACAACTATTACAATGCGGCGGCCTTCTCCAGACATGCTGCACGATTCTATTCGAGACTTGCCTTCCTGAAAATAAGTAAAAATCCTTATATATTATCAAATATGGAGAAATTATTAAACTGTAAATTTCTGATGTTCTACTAATGAGTCATCCATAAACAGCAAAAATATTCAGGCCTTAGAAAATAGATATTCTAAATGAAAAGTTTGCCAAGATACAACAAGCCGAGAATATGTAGTGGCAAGTGTTAAGAAACATAACTAATGTGAAAATAAATAACAACACTTAGCATTTAATTTGCATACACTGTGTAGTACTTAATACAGAGATATTAAACTGTTTAGTATTTGCAAATTTCCTTTCTTTTTCATCTGTTCTAATTTTAGTTTACCACATTCATATCTTTTCAAAACACTACTGTCTCTATGAAGTTAGAAGATAATAAGATAGAGAGAGGATTGTTAACAAGGAGTGCTGGTTAAGATAATAGAGTGTTAGCAGCAACAAGTCTTCAATGAAGAGACTTTAGTAATAAACTGAGTGTTTCATATACCTCAAAGTTTGTGGCAGTCTTTTACATTTACTAATTCATTACAGATATTCAGTTTCTAATAATGTAGATAGTAATGAAGAGTAAATAACAAAAAAAGGCACAATACCGTGACTGGAACGATACATAAATAACCCGCACATAAAAGAGAGAAGCTTACGATGACGTTTCAGTCCGACTTGGACCATTGACAAAGTCACACTAACCAGAAGTGAAGCAGGACGGCTATATATAGGCAGGAAGAGGTGGTGGTGGTGGTGGTAGTAGTAGTAGTAGTAGTTGTACTACTACTGCTACTACTACCACCACCTCTTCCTGCCTATATATAGCTGTCCTGCTCCACTTCTGGTTAGTGTGACTTTGTCAATGGTCCAAGTCGGACCGAAACGTCGTCGTAAGCTTCTCTCTTTTATGTGTGGGTTATTTGTGTAATGAAGAGTAAAATAAATTGACACAATAAGCAAAAAAATTAGGTCAACCTCTACTTATCAGTTACAAGTTACATGCAAACAAGCCTCACAAAATGAAAAATTGCCTACCTCCCAGTCTGTCCAAAAGATCATTCCAACTCTGGGGTCAAGGGAAATAGCTCGTGGACTTTCCATGTGAGCAGCGATGAGTGTTCGCCTAAACGATCCATTCAGCTTGGCCACTTCTATCTGGTCCAGGTTACTCTCTACCCAGTATAGATTTTCTGCTAGCCAGTCAACAGCCAAACCTTCAGCAGTGGCTAGACCAGTCTGTACCACAACCTCTATGTTTGATAGAGCTAAAACAGAAAGTCATAATCAGTAGTAATACAAGAAACACTTTTACCATCATTCACACTATCACTGTCTTTACAGACGTGCGCAGATACAACAGTACGTGATAATTATCACAGAAAATATGAAGTGAAGACCATATCTCTTTAAATGTTGCTCTTATGTGGTTATATTAATATAAAACGAATAACCAGAAAAAAAAAGATTTAGTATTGGAAAAACCATTAAGTATTGGAATGAAATCATATTGATATTGTGAAAAACCACAAGTTTTCCTTCAGTATAAACGGATAATCAAATCACATGAAATAAAATTTCACAAATTTTGGGTTTTACTAAATTAATACAAAAATCACTAAGAATAGTCTACCTTGGTGGGAGACGGCTTACATATTAAAAAAAAAAAAATAGTGAGTGGAAGAAAAGACAGTAATATAAAAAAGAATTAAAATAAGTAAGAAAATAGGAAAGAAATTAATTTTGATAAGATGTATAGTATATAAATTTACATAGTTAAATATTTTTAGTATATTTTAAATTTATGTGAAGTTACAATTTTTTGGTCCCATCTGATAGGCCATTCCTAATTTTGGCCTCTCTTTTTTTTTACTGATAGAGCTGATCACAAGTTTAAGCAACCAACAAGAAATAAAATATTTTACTGGACATTAAAATTAAAATATACGACAACATAACACAAATATTTTAAGAAAAATATTGCTGTATAATAATTTAGACAAAAATGTGTTTAGATAATTAGAAGACCTACAAATAGATGTGAGTCAACAAAAATTGGTTCTTAATCCTATACTTACAAAAACTTAAATTTTGTTTATGATAAAGTCATGAATGCTGCATATCATTTATCATATATGACTAAGACTGATTTAGACTGACAAACATATGGATGAAGAGAGAAAACTTGTAAGAAATGTGAATCATACTTTAAATGTTTATATTAAAAACCATCTCAAAAATACTGTATATAGGATCACAAAGAAAAGGGAATGAAAAATTTAATAATACTCAATGAAATGTGAATATTTACCTCCAGCCAGAAGAGTCCCTCGATAAATCTTATCATCCACAACATCTGTCCAGAATATAATATCACCATCATCTGAGTGATAAAAGTCTAAGGCAATGGTATTCTTGAGTGAGGAAATCAAAGCCTTGGCTCCCATACTATTATCCTTAAGTGTTATACTGCGTAGTTCGTGTCGGTTACTGAAGATGAGGTATGGGACAGCTGTGTCTGTAATACAGAGGCATGAGTAGTACCATTTTGTCACCTACCACACTAAAATTACTTGCAATAAAGCACCACATAAAACATTTAACACACTGGCCATCTCCCACCGAGGCAGGGTGACCCAAAACAGAAACACTTTCACCATCATTCACACTAATACTATCTTGTCAGAGGACCACAGATACGACAGTTCAGATAACCCTCCAAACAGCATGCATCCTCACTCCTCCTTCAGAGTGCAGGCACCGTACTTCTCACCTCCAGGACTCAGAGCTATTTTGTATGTGCTCACACTAATGTTAAGATACATTTAATAAATTGTGTCAAAGAGTTTGCAGTGTTTATATGTGAAAGAACATTATACACCTACTATCCGACTTACGACCGAGTTCGGTTCCGAGAAACCGGTCGTAAGTCGAAATGGTCGTAAGTCGAACTTTACTATTGAATATCAACAAAACATTTTTATAATGACTTTATTTTATTGTTTTATTTTGGTATTTCATGTTTTACTTTACTTTTTACGTTGTTAGTACTGTATTTTATACTGTAAGGTTTAGGATAAACACTGTGTACAACACAAATAGTTGTTTATTTCCCAGAAATTTGGCATAAAAAACACGGTCGTAAGTTGAGTGGTCGTAAGTCGAGCAGGTCGTAAGTCGGATGGTAGGTGTATTATATATTACAATGCAGATATGACTGCAAATTCTACACAAAGATTTTTAATAGTATTCTTAAACTTACAAGAAAAATCAAATAATTTACCAACCAGTACTTTTGCAGGTAAAGTGATCTGGTTCAATTTGGTAGCCTTCAATACACACACATTTGTGTGAATGTTTAGTGGGAACACATTTTTGAGAGCACGTTCCCCACTGTTGGCAAGGATGGAGATCAGAGCACATACGACCATCCTGCAGCAGAGTCTGTCCTTTAGGGCATGTGCACACTGGTCCGCCAGGGCCTTGGATACAGTTCTTGTGACAGTCCATCAGTTGACAGTCAAAAGCTCCTAAAAGAATCTCAGATGAAATACAGATATTGCCAGCATTATGTCGTGTTATAAATCAGCTATTTCTTCATCCAGTCAAAGCTTCAAATAAGAACACTTACCACAGCGACCGCCTTCGTCAGACCCATCTTTGCAGTGTTTATATCCATCGCAAAGATTCCCCGGTTGGATACACAAGGTGTTATTATCACAGCTATGACCTGGTGGAGCACACTTTACAGGGATGCTAGGACACATTTTCTCATCTGAGCCATTACTACAGTCCTCTTCACCATCACACTTCCATATGTCAGGGATACACTTCTCTAATGAAGTGCACTTCCATTCATTGTGTGAACAGCGAATCGATTCTGAAAAATGTAATATTCCATATTTATGTTTATATGTGTATTTCAAGAACAACTATTAGCTTAACATTAATGCAATCAGATAGAGGAGCAAGGAAATACTTAGGACATGGTTGACAAACATATTTGTGCAAAATCATAATTTACAGGCAGTGTTATTTACAATGTGTCATTGCAAGGGTAAATATGGTCTAAGTTGGACCAAAACATCATCGTAAACTTGTCTCCTATGTGTGGGTTATCTGTGTATTGTGTATTTTAAACACGACATTTGACATTACACAGAAGGAGGATTTCGACAGAAACTTCCAAAATGTCAAACTATGAACTTCTGAAGTCTTTGCACTTTGTGTATACATTAGACACTATGTAGAGGTCTTGAACATAAGTGAGATATGAAAAAAATAAAGAAAGTGTAATGAATACTTGTCAATACTCAATAATAACCCACATGAAGACAGAAACTCAGAAAATTAATTGATCTGTATATTCTGACCCCCTGCTGGGGTCCTCTTCAGCAGATTGGTGAGATATCTTTTTATAGTCGTAATTTTTATAAAAATTCATAGTGAATCTGGCCTTGGCCACAATATCAATAACATGAATTACAGTTTCGACTTTTATTTCTATAAATGTCTGCCTTGGCCAGTACATTATTAAGTAGTGTATTTTTCAAAACACTCATTACTATATCTGACTTTGCCTATCTACTAATCTGCCACTACGTTGACATTACCCTGGCTGTCTACTAACCTACCACTACACTGACATTACCCTGGCTGTCTACTAACCTACCACTACACTGACATTACCCTGGCTGTCTACTAACCTGATACTATCCTGACTGTCTACTAACCTGCCACTTCCTTAACATTAACCTAGCTGTCTACTAACCTGCTACTACCTTGACATTACCCTGGCTGTCTACTAACCTGCCACTACCTTGACATTACCCTGGCTGTTTACTAACCTATCAATACCTTTGACATTACCCTGGCTATCTACTAATGAGCCATTTCTAAATAAAATTTTAAAATATTCCCCAATCTTCTTATTCTCTCATGATTTAATAATTGTCTATGATAGACCAAAATACAGTTACTATTTCACTTCCAAGATGTGGGTTTATGGTGAAATGTTCTAGTCATGGTAATATGATTTTTGCTTATCACCTGACACCATTTATACACAGGGCTACTAAGCTATTACAAAGCCATTAATACACATTAATCATCTTTATTTAACATCAAACTTGACCTCCTTAAGCATTTTGTTAAGATTCTATTTTAAATGAAGCATGCTGAGTGTATTTTTGTTTATACTTATTATCTCTACCACATAAAAGTGGACCCCACTTTACAGTGTTTCACAACAGTTTTCAATTATACCCATTCTTCACTTATTCCTACTTCCTACAATAAAAATATTCACCACTCACTATGAGCAAAGGACGAAAATATTTTAGAGTAATGTGTGTATTGTTTATGCAATTTTTAGGCCTAGCTCTATTGCTCACTTAATATATGATAGTGTAAACATATTATCAGGATTTTATATACATTTGAAAGAGGAAAAAGGCTATGTTTCACTTTACAGAGATTTCTACTGTACAGCATTAGCCTGGAACCTAACCTGCTGTATAAGCAGGGCCCTCCTGTAGCCCGGAACCTAACCTGCTGTATAAGCGGGGCCCTCCTGTAGCCCAGAACCTAACCTGCTGTATAAGCGGGGCCCTCCTGTAGCCCGGAACCTAACCTGCTGTATAAGCGGGGTCCTCCTGTAGCCTGGAACCTAACCTACTGTATAAGCGGGGCTCTCCTGTAGCCCGGAACCTAACCTGCTGTATAAGTGGGGCTCTCCTGTATTGATAACTAGTTTATTCACTTTCCTTGAGGTAATTTGGCCAACTTGATAGGTGCCTTTCTTGACAATTACTTAAGTCAACTAAACTTTCTTGCAGTCCGGATAACTGGTTTCCTTGAATCCTTTCACAAAATGCTTTAAAATTATTATACTCTGAATTCCTTACATAATATTCACACCATGCACTGCTCTTGATGAATAATTCTCCTCTACCTCCAGCAATTTCTTGCTGCAAACTTCACACTATTTTTTTTAAACAAGTCGGCCGTCTCCCACCGAGGCAGGGTGACCCAAAAAGAAAGAAAATCCCCAAAAAGAAAATACTTTCATCATCATTCAACACTTTCACCTCACTCACACATAATCACTGTTTTTGCAGAGGTGCTCAGGACACAACAGTTTAGAAGCATATACGTACAAAGAGACACAACATATCCCTCCAAACTGCTAATATCCCAAAACCCCTCCTTTAGAGTGCAGGCACTGTACTTCCCATTTCCAGGACTCAAGTCCTGCTATATAAAAATAACCGGTTTCCCTGAATCCCTTCACTAAATATTACCCTGCTCACACTCCAACAGATCGTCAGGTCCCAAATACCATACGTCTCCATTCACTATCGAACACGCTCATGCACGCCTGTTGGAAGTCCAAGCCTCTCACCCACAAAACCTCCCTTACCCCTTCCTTCCAAACTTTTCAAGGACGATCCTTACCCCGTCTTCCTTACCCTACAGATTTAAATGCTCTCCATGTCATTCTACTTTGATCCATTCTCTCTAAATGACCAAACCACCTCAACAAGCCCTATATACTATATACACTATATACTAAATATATTATATACTATATACTATATACACTATATACTAAATATACTATATACTATTTATACTATATACACTATATACTAATCCAAAATTGGAATATATGCCAAGAGTATAAAAGCCACACCTAAAAAACATGTAGAAAAGTTTAAAAAAAAATCCAGACACAAGTTACAAAATAACTCCCAAAGCTAGAGTATCGAAGTTGTATAAATAAGGAAAAAGAAACTTCTTAACACCATCATCAGGGAAATAACATTACATTGTTATAAAAAAAGGAACAATGGAGAGGATCACAAAATATAGCGAGATTTAAAAATACTGTCGTTGATTAAATACTGAAGACAGAACACTGTGATCTTGGCTCTGCTGTTGTATTTACAAATTGGTATTTTAAATACAAAATAATGGCATACCTTTGATGGGTTTCAAGAGTTTTCCTACTCTCATAGCCTGTGATGTACAAGTAGATGAACCATCTCACACATATCAGGTCATCGTGAGTCCTGTTAATCTGGGGTCATTTAGCCACGAGACGAGGGTGTGAACATCCCAAGAGAGAACACCTGCGGCCTGGCTTCTCAGGCCTTTTGTTCAAGTAAGCATTATCTTTAAATTAGGAGAGGGGTGTTACTGTTTCTTGAAATTCTGACTCTGGTCTATCCCTCCATGGCTAACACACCACATGTGCTAGCCATAGAGGGTGACCCCCAGAACTTGGAGCTAAGGATAGGGAAGGGGGTGAATAGAGGACCATACAAGTCCAAGGAAACAGATAAGAGAGAGAACTGGGGAGGAGCTCTGGCCAGTGTGCAGAGCTCTGGGCAGAGGACTGACAGGGCAGTACTCCTGCTGGGCTAGTGAGCCAGAGAGGCTCTGTTGGAAACTTTGGGCAGAGTGTTGGCTGGGAGCTGTCCTCGAGCCATGTAGGTCTTGGGACCTGTGGCTAGAAATTGACTGAGTTCCTTAGGTGAACTGTTTTACCTCATTATATTGTAAGTTATATTCAATTTTGTCAACTGAATTGTATTCCCTGTCTTAACTTAGGTACAATCCCCATTTATCTTAATACCAAACCCCTTTCTCCTGTTCCCAAATATTGTTATTGTACAAGGACTAATAAACACTATTTGAGTGGAATAGTATATTCACTGTCCCTGTCTGTCTTTTTTATATTATTATCTTTATCTGTTCTTTATTTTATCATTTTATTTATAATAAGGTGGAGTGAGTGAAGAAGGGGAGGGTCCACTGTGGTAAGGAGAAATGTGAGGTGGTGTAGTCACCAGTGACCTCACATTACCTCCACTCCTGTCACTACTTTCATTCCTCGTACTCCCTTACTTCCCTATTCTCCTTGTCCCCATTTCTACAACTTCCCTGTATGACAAGCCAAGCCCTGAGCCAGGCTTGTCTGGTGCTTGCCTGGACAACCTTCCACAGTAAAACAGTGAAATTTGAGAAAGTACAAGAGAGTGATCTAAGGCAACTGGCATGAGCAACAAAGAAAGGCTGACAGACATAGATCTTGTATACCTTGTAAGAACAAAAGGGGATATGATCATTACATACAAAACACTAAAGGGCACAGATAAGGATAGGCTTTTTGCCAGGGATGCAACAAGAATAAGTGGGCATGATTGCAACAAGAACAAGTGAGCATGGTTGCAACAAGAACAAGTGGGCATGGTTGCAACAAGAACAAGTGGACATAGTTGCAACAAGAACAAGTGGGCATGGTTGCAACAAGAACAAGTGGACATAGTTGCAACAAGAACAAGTGGGCATGGTTGCAACAAGAACAAGTGGACATAGTTGTAACAAGAACAAGTGGGCATGGTTGCAACAAGAACAAGTGGACATAGTTGCAACAAGAACAAGTGGGCATGGTTGGATATAACACATCCAAATGACCTATTTCATTAACATTTCATCAAATGAAACATATCGTCAGCATAAGACTAGAAAAGAAATACAAGTAGTATGAACTAACAAATAGCAAAACAAAAGCATATCATACATTGTCACTGAATGACTGATATGACAAGAGCTAATCCATCTCAACTGATCAAAAGATAAGAAGGACAAAGAGCTAGAGCTCACCCTACTGCAAAGAAGTCAAATAGGTAAATACTAACAATTAAAGAAGGTATTACTTGCAACCTACCACGTCAGGTACCTACCACAGCCCAGCTCGTCTGACTGATCGAGACAGTCTTCACTCCCATCGCACTTCAAGCTCTGAGGAATACACTCCTTTGTCCTTACACACATATATTCTTCAGGGCTACAACCTTGCAAGATCTGGAAAGCATATAAAACAATTTTACTGATATATCCATTATCAGTTCCATAGGTAAATATAGATATTTTAAGTACAGGAAGTTATATCCCATATATGAATCAAAATTTCTTCACACAGAGTTTGTATTAAGCTACTGTAAGCACTCCAGGTAATTCACATAAAAGTCTAATGCACAAATAACATACACATAGGAGAAAGAAACTCATAACAATGTTTTGGTCCGACTTGGACCATAACTAGTCACACACAGCATGTGACTAGTTATGGTGCAAGTCAGACCAAAATGTTACAAGTTTCTTTCTCCTATGTGAGGGGTTATTTGTACATTGTTCCAGTCACAGTATTGTGTTTTATTGTTCTTTAAGAGCTTAAGCTCTTAATAAAAGTCAAGAGAAGCATTTTGTCTTGTGTTACAAAGTTATATCAGTTCAGCAAGTGTATGAAATGGATACTAATACTTGATAAAATTTTCATAACAAAATTTCTTTAGTAACAAGATATTTTGACTACACAACAAACAACAGACAAAAAACTCTACCTTCTCTTCACATCGCGTTTCATCACTTCCATCTGGACAGTCAATCACATTATTGCATAGCTGATATACTGCAATGCATGTGTTGTTGGCTCCACAGTATGTGCACCCTTGTGTATCCTGGCATAGTGCCTGTCCAATTATCAGATGAAAAAACAGGCCTTTAATCAAATAAGGAAGAGGTTATGTTTAGGTGAGAGGAAAGTACAACCACTGCCATACACAGTATTATATAGTTCATGGCAATATATGAAGTCATTTTTATCTAACCTGCAAAAATTAAAAACAGAAATTTTTAACACATCAGTCATTTCCCACCGAGGTAGGGTGACCTGAAAAAGAAGAAACACTTATCCTCATACGCTCTATCACTGTCTTGCCCAAGGCGTGCAGATACTACAGTTCAGATGCTCCTCCAAACTGCAAATATCCCCATCACTCCTTCAGAGTGTAGGCACTGTACTTCCCACCTCCAAGACTCAAGTTCGACTCAGTGGCTTCTCTGAATCCCTTCACAGAATGTTACCTTGCTCACACTCCAACAGCTCATCAAGTCCCAAAAACCATTTTCCTCCCTCATTCCTATATAACACTCGCACATGCCTGCTCAATGTCCAAGCTCGTTGCACACAAAACCTCCTTTCCTATGGCAACCCCTACCCCACCTTCCCTCCACTACACATTTATACACCCACCAAGTCATCTTATTTTGCTCCATCCTCTCTAAATGTCATTTTAAAAAAGTTGGGAGATACATAGCCCAAAGACTTCATTAAGTATTTTAAAAATATTTAACCATGAGCAAACATTTCCGTATAAATCTTCAAAATACTACTGGATACTGTTACTTATATTTACAGAAAAAATCATAAGACTTCTCCATAACACATTTATTTAGAAATTGCATAATTTATGAGGTATAAAATCTAACTAGTTCAGTGAATTTTTATTAGAAACAAAATTGTGATGAAGAAGAAAAGCAGACGGTTGCAAACTTGATAAGTATATTTTGAGCAGACAGTAAGAAACTAACCTGCTGTGTAATGTTAAGGCAGATGTTGTTACAAACTGGGGAAGATGCCAGGCCAGCTGCTGTAGTATTGGCACAAAATGTGTCACATGACTTCTCATCGGAGCCGTCTCGGCAATCATCATCACCGTCACACAGGTAGAACATGGGCACGCATCTCTTATTGCTACATTTAAAGTCTTCCAAACCACATTCTTGATATTCTGTAAAAAATATGAGTAACTTTATAAGTTGTATAATATTACTGGCCATATTATTATTAAACTAAAGTGTTGAGAAGAGGTGTGGGATTAAAAGATTTTTAAATACACTGGCCATCTCCCACCAACGCAGGGTGACCCCAAAAAAGTAACACTTTCACCATCATTCACACTATCACTGTCTTGCTAGAGGCATGCAGGTACAACAGTTCTGATGTCCCTCCAATTGGCAAATATCCCAAACCCCTCCTTTAGAGTGCTGGCACTGTACTTTCCACCTCCAGGACTCAAGTCTGGCTAACAGAAGGGATTAAAAGATGTTTGATCTAACACAAAGAGTTATCACAATGCTTCTTTGCTTATGACACACATCTTTTGCTGGTTTCTGAAGACAAACTGTGAAGGTTGGTGGACAAATTTGGGATATGTAAAAAGAAGGAAATGAAAAGTGAACACAGAAAAGGCAAAAAGTCTAGGCAATGATGGACTGAATATCAGATTGGAAGGAAGGATTACAGAGGAAATGAATGCATTTAGATACAGTGCACCCTCAACCAACGGCATTAATCTGTTCCAGAGGGCTTGCCGTTGGTCGAAATTGCCGTTGGTCGAGTTAATTTTCCCCATAAGAAATAATGGAAATAGAATTAATCCGTTACTGACATCCCAAAGTCCGAAAAAAAAACATTTTTACATGAAATATACATTTCCTTATATGGAAAGGAATGGGACATGCAAAATAAACAATAATTAAATGACACTTACCTTTACTGTGGAGTTGTTGATGAGTGATTTGCCAGTAGCAGGGAAGATTCAGGATTGTCTATTGCTTGGCAGGAGAATCCCCTTCCATAAAGACTTCAGGTGCCAAGTCCTTTGGTGGGGTTACCCCACTTCTCGGTTTTTTAATGCCACTAAGACCGGCTTGAGAATCACTGGACCACCCTCTACCACCATCACAACCACTACCACCCTCTACCACCGCCACTTTCATATTTTTCTACAAACTTTTTCTTGAATTCTATCGTGTTTCTCACATCGTTGACCAAAGAGCTGGCTCTAGAATCTTTCGTGGGGTCCATGGTGGTTTATTTAGCTGTTACAAGCACTAGAAACAGTGGAATAATCCAAAATGTATGGGAGGCACAAGTGGAAACTGACTGCAACAGCTTATAAACAATGGCACACTGACTCTTGGAGTGGCTGGGCACACATCAACAGGTTCTGGACGAATGTCATTGGTTAAGGCATTTTTTCTCCAGCAAAAAGTGCCATTAGACAAAACTGCCATTACTTAATGCCGCCGTTAGTTGAGGGTCGACTGTATTTGGAAGTGGGCATGTTAGCAGATGGGTCTATGAAAGACAATGTGAACCACAGAATAGATGAGGGCAAAATGGTGAATAGTGTGTTACAACATCTGTGCAAAGAAAGCAGCTTATCAATGGAGGCAAAAAAAGGAATTGTACCAGAGTACAGTGATACCAATACTTTTATATGGGTGTGAGACATGGGCTTTAAATGTTGCAGGAAGGAGGAAGATAAAAGCCATGGAGATGTCATGCTTGAGAGAAATGAGAGGTGTGAAAATCATGCATCAAATTCAGAGTGTAGAAATAAAGGTGATGTGGGGGCACCAAGAGCATAATTCAGATGACTGCAAAGTGGTTTGTGAAGAAACTTGGGTATACAGAGAAGATGGAGAGAGAGAGAGAGAGATAGGATAATCACCTACATGACTGAGTGTCATGTAGATACAACACATCATACATGATTAAGTGTCATGCAGATACAACACATTACATACATACTAAAGCTTTATGGGGATGCAACATCATATTAATAAAGATCTTTTGCTTTATACATGGTTGAGAAAGCTTGCTGTCTTACCACATGCTGCGTGTTCATCAGAGTCATCATCTGAACCACAATCCTTATCAATGTCACACACCCACGAGTGAGCAATACAACGGCCAGACACCTGACACCTGAAAAAGCATAACAATTTATTAAAACACAATAAGGTAATAAACATATATATTTGTTTGGGATATTGGTAGTTTGGGAGGACTTCTAAACTGTCATATCTGAGTGCCTCTGCAAAGACAATGATTATGTATGAGTGAGGGTGCAAGTGTTGAATGATGAAAGCATTTTTCTTTCTTTTTGGGTTTTTCTTTTTTTTGGGTCACCCTACCTCGGTGGGAAACGACCGATGTGTTAAAAAAAAAAAATTATATGTTATCTCCATGGGGAAGTAAAGAAGAATTCTTCCTTCATAAACCATGTGTGTCATAAGAGGAGACTAAAATGCTGGGAGTAAGGGGCTAATAACCCTCTCTCCTTTATAAATTGGGGAAGTGGAACAGAATTCTTCCTCCGTAAGCCATGCATGTTGTAAGAGGTGACTAAAATGCCGGGAGCAAGGGGATAGTAACCCCTTCTCCTGTATAAATTACTAAATTTAAAAAGAGAAACTTTTGTTTTTCTTTTTGGGCCACCCTGCCTCGGTGGGATACGGCCGGTTTGTTGAAGAAAAAATGTAAAAAGAAAAAAACACTTTCATTTCTTCTTTTTCAGGTCATCCTGCCTCAGTGGGAAACAACCAAGGTGTTTAAATAAATAATGTTAATGAAGAATAAAATATAAAAGTACAAACTATATAAAAATGATTTCATCACTGATCACCTGAATTTATCTGCTGGGCAGAGCGGGTGATTGCACTCCTCAGGGCTCTCATCTGATCCATCCTCACAATCACGGTCACCATCACATACCCAGTATGCATCGATACATTGATTATTACCACACTGGAACATGTCATTGTGACACTGTGCAGCCTCTGAAAAATATTTAATATTTACTTTAATCACCTTTTAAAAATTACATGTACAATACAGTATATAATATGGGAAGAAACCAATATAAAGTATGGGATTATACAAAAAATAATGTACATGTAGATATGTATGTGAGGTAGTAGGTTGGTAGACAGCAACCACCCAGGGGGATACTACAGTCCTTCCAAGTGAGTGTGAAACGAAACCCAGTAATTGTTTTACATGATGGTAGGATTGCTGGTGTCTTTTGTCTGTCTCATAAATATGCAAGATTACAGGTACGCCTTGCTACTTCTACTTACACTTAGGTCACACTACACATACGTGTACAAGCATACATATATACACACACCCCTCTGGGTTTTCTGCTATTTTCTTTCTAGTTCTTGTTCTTGTTTATTTCCTCTTATCTCCATGGGGAAGTGGAACAGAATCCTTCCTCCGTAAGCCATACGTGTTGTAAGAGGGGACTAAAATGCCAGGAGCAAGGGGCTAGTAACCCCTTCTCCTGTATATATTACTAAATGTACAAGGAGAAACTTTCATTTCTCCTTTTGGGCCACCCTGCCTCGGTGGGAGACGGCCGACTTGTTGAAAGAAAAGAAAGACATACCCCTCTGGGTTTTCTTCTATTTTCTTACTAGTTCTTGCTCTTGTTTATTTCCTGTTATCTCCATGGGGAAGTGAAACAGAATTCTTCCTCCGTAAGCCATGCGTGTTGTAAGAGGCGACTAAACTGCTGGGAGCAAGGGGCTAGTAACCCCTTCTCCTGTATAAATTACTAAATTTAAAAAGATAAACTTTTGTTTTTCTTTTTGGGCCACCCTGCCTCGGTGGGATACGGCCAGTTTGTTGAAAAAAAAAAAGTACGTATATATGTATAGTCTGTACACATATATATACAGCAGTCTCCCCGTTTCCATGGGGGGATACATTTCAAGCCCTACCGTGGAACCTGAAACTGCAGATAGTAGTGAACCTTACATTTAAGTCATTTTTTGTTAACATACATACTTATGATAAAGTTTAACCGATAAATTACACACAATAAATCGAGAATTATCACTTTTTCACTGATGGGAAGCATTTCCTGGCTTCTCTTAGGCCTTCAACAACTGCCACCATCACTTCCTTTGTTCTTTGTGGTCATTAAGCAAAATTTAGCCTTATTTTTGGGCCATGGTAAACCATAGATAACTGAAACTGCAGAAACCGAATCCATACTTTATTTTACATACTATAGTTTAATATGTACTTACAAATGCAAGTACAAACATGTGTAACATAAAGTATAAAAGGTTAAAGAAATACAAGTACACGGATATGTCTGTCAACAGTTACATTTCAAATACTGTACTTCATCCAGCTCCATTTGTGTAATGACTGTTGTGTGTTGGCATACCCAACACACAACAGGCATTACAAACACATTTTACATATATTCGCTATCATCTCACTAATAACAGTGAAAGTATTTGTGAGCTAGAAGTGGTGAGGGTATTATGGGTAGGGTGGGATGATGGGTCCAAGTAAGAACACGGTAAGTCAAGACAGTAGCAGAGGTGCAAAATATGTAGTGTCTTACCACAAATTCCTCCTGGTGATGTGTCCTCATCACTGTTGTCCAAACAGTCATTATCACCATCACACAGGTATCTCTCATCAATGCACCTCAGGTTCTTCTTACATTGAAACTGACCTGCACTGCACAAACTTGGCTGAAAATCATTTTAGGTAGTTTTAGCTTAATTATAAACATGAGTGTTTTTTTCAACACGCTGGCCATCTCCCACCGAGGCAGGGTGAACAGAAAAAGAAACACTTTCACCATCATTCACACTAACTATCTGGCAAGATAACAGAAATGATGAAATTATATTATAAAAAGCAGCAGAAAATATTCCCTGACTTTCAGGCATCAAGTTTCACAAACAAGTGTGAGAACATAAAACATTAGAAAACCTATTAGGCAAGAAAATAGATTTTTGTTTTCAATGCACCAGCCATATCCCACTGAGGCAGGGTGACCTAAAAACAAAGTTTTTCTTTTTAAATTTAATAATTTATAAAGGAGAAGGGGTTACTAGCCCCTTACTTCTAGTATTTTAGTTGCTTCTTACGACATGCATGGCTTACAGAAGAAGAATTCTAAAATAGATTAATCACAGGGAAATAATAAAGAAATTATTTATCTTCAAATGAACAATATCTTATACAGTATATCTAACTTGCTTTGTTACTGTTATGGAGTACATAAATACACTACTACAAAATGTGAAGGATTGGTAAAGAGCGCATATTTTGATAAATTTGAAAAATATGTGTTTATCTTGTGAGGTAAGAACGACTGAGTGTAATGTGTCTTTCTTATAGTGAACAAGAGACCGAGCCTTCACCTTTCCTTGTGCTGGCTCACCTGGGTTTAACACTTCACTTGAAAATAATAATTCTGTAAAGAGTATGTTTATCTTGAGCATTTACTATAAAACAAGTACACTAACTTGCCTAAATTGTTATCATTTGGATGTAGCAATACTTGTAAACTATTTTTTTAGTACAATCTTACAAGAAAGAATTTTTACATTCAAACAGCACTCTTCCTAACAAAATGCACAAAACTCATAAATTATGAACCCAAAGGTATAAGCTATGTAACACAGTTTAAGAAATTTCTCAAACATACAATGTTATTCATAAAACAAAATAGTTAACATCATAATAATAATAATAATAATAATAATAATAATAATAATAATAATAATAATAATAATAATAATAATAATAATAATAATAATAATAATAATAATAATAATAATAATAATAATAATAATACCTGTGTGAAGTTAGTTATAGGGTTGCAAAAATTTTTCTGCTGACTATCTGGCTCGTACCCAGTTGCACAAGCACATAGAGGACCCTCAGGTGTTGCAAGACACAGATCAACACACTGGATGCTTCTTGTACAGTCATTTGTATCTGCAAACACAACACTCAACTTAAATTCCACATTTCAAAGTGATGGTAAGTGTGTTCCCTTCTTTGAGTTGCCCTGCCTTGGTGCGAAACTACTGACATAAAAAAAAATTGAAGTCTATATAACTTACAGTAAACCATCACATAACATGCCTGAAATCATCATATAAGGTAAAAAAACAAATGAAGTGAAGAACACATAGGAAAAGCAGAGTTGCATTTTCCCACCTCCAAAAACAATTTTCTTTTTTAAACACACCGGCCATCTTCCACCGAGGTTGAGTAATAAAAAAAAAAAAAAAAAGAAACACATTCACCATCATTCACTGAAGTTGTCCTGGTAGATATAAACAGTAGGTTCACAAACAGCAACAACCCAGGTAGGTACTACCATCCATCCATGAGTGTGATACAGAAACTTAAGTGTTACACATTCTTGTTATACATTCCTTTATCTGTTTTAAAAATATGTAAAATGACAGGTAAGTCCTGCCACTACTATTTACAACGACTATGGATGACAAAAGATTGTGCATGTGCATACACTATACACACTCATTTGAGTGTTCATTCACCTTCCTAATAGTTCTTGCCTTACAGCATTTCGTTTCAGTTCCATGCAGAAGTGGATTGAAAGCCTTGCATTGTAATCAATGTGTGCTGTAGCAAGCAACTAAAATGCTGGGAGTAAGGAGCTAGCTACTGTATCAATTACTAAAAAAATACAAAGTTAAAGTTGGGTTGTTTGAAAAAGCATGGATGTAGTACAGATGAGAATAACTAACTGTTACTATTGTTAATGAAAAGCAGCAACCTAGGTAGTAGGTTAGTAGACAGCAACCGCCCAGGGAGATACTACCATCCTGCCAAGTGAGTGTAAAACGGAAGCCTGTAATTGTTTAACATGAAGGTAGGATTGCTGGTGTCTTTTTTCTGTCGCATAAACATGCAAGGTTTCAGGTGCGTCTTGCTACTTCTGCTTACACTTAGGTCACACTACACATGCATGTACAAGCATATATATACACACCCTCCTGGGTTTTCTTCTATTTTCTTACTAGTTCTTGTTCTTGTTTATTTTTTATCTCCATGAGAAAGTGGAACAAAATTCTTCCTTCGTAAACCATGCGTGTCGTAAGAGGCAACTAAAATGCCGGGAGCAAGAGGCTAGTAACCCCTTTTCCTGTATATATTACTAAATTTAAAAGGAAAAACTTTTGTTTATCCATTTGGGCCACCCCGCCTTGGTGGGATATGGCCGGTGCGTTGAAAGAAAAGAAAAGAAGCAAAACAGAAGTAACAGAGGTGGGAAAATTTTATTCAAGAGAAGTAAATGGGGTTAAATTGGGTGTGTACACAATACATATATACATCTTACAAGATTTCTGTTGGGCTCATTTTCAGTTTATGTACTTTAAGCTCCACGTCACTCAAGCATTATTATTATTTAAAATGAGAAGCTTGATAGTACAGGAGAAGACAGTAGGCTAAGACAGTGATACAGTATAGGATCTGCATTTGTAACAAACACAACATCAAGCTCCCTCTATGATTTTTGGAGTACTGTTGTATTAATCTGTATTATCTGTTTAGACTTAAAGGTTAAGAATTAGTCCTTAACCCACAATCATAATAATGACAAGAGACTTCTTTACAAGTTCTGTATAGCACTGTGTAGCCACATATGTAGAGGAGGCACATAACTCCCATACTCATAAGAGAACACTACCCATCAGAGTAACACATAAGAAAATAAGAAAGATGCAACATAAAGGATTCAAGATAAAAAATGATGAGACATTTTAAAGAATTTAACAAAATACAAGAATAAAAGCATCACTAAAATTCTAATTCTAAATGTTGAGATTTAAACAAACCATACCACAGACAGGGATAGAGCTCGTGGCAAGTGAGTTGTAAAACTTCAGGCCAGGAGTCTTACGACTCACTTGCCATGAGTTCAATCCTTGCCCATGGTATCATTTGTCTGCAATTGTCATTATGATTTCGTGAGTACATTAAGATTTGTCTCCACAATAGAAAAATAAACATACCACTTTGACTGCTGTTTGAGAAAACCTTCAGGTCAAAAATATAAGGATTCTCCATGCGCAGTGCCTCAGGTGAATCCCGCTTCTCAAGACTCACACGCTTTATTGTACCATTCTGGAACTCTGACCAATATATGAAGCCATTATAGTAAGCTAGTCCATATGGATGATTTAAAACATCACCACGAAGCATTACCTGCAATGGAATTTAATAATATTTAAGCAAATAATTACAATCACCTATTTCATAACTGTCATAAGCTCATCACTAAACCAACCAGCACTCGACGCAACTTTATTAAAAAAATGAAAGTGCTCACAAGATGGATCTATGGAATTGCAAACAACTACAATTTGCCTGTGGAAATGACCAATAAAGAACAAAAAGACACAATACCATGACTGGATCAATACACAAATAAAACAAACATAGGAGAAAGAAGCTTATGGCTATGCTTTGGTCAGAATAACTAGTCAATGATCCAAGTCGTACAGAAACATCGCAATAAGTATCTTTCTCCTATGTGTGGGTTATTTGTGTAATGACCAATAAGAAATTAATACAACTAATTATCTATTTCTTTTATGATTACCCATTTGCCTTGTTTTCAGAACTTAGCATTTTTTTTCATTGGTTGTACCATATATATACAGTATTACTTTCTCTTGGATCACATCCCAGCAAGCTGTCATTATTTATGAGTTAATATTTTCCTTTAACGGGTGTCCTGAACTGTATGTAAGTGGTTATTTAGAGAGGTTGGAGGAAAACAGAATGATTTAGAGGGTGTATAAATCTATAGTGGAGAGGAGGAGGGGTAGAGGTCATCCTAGGAAAGAATGGAGAGAGGGGGTAAAAGACATTTTGTGTGCAAGAGGCCTGGACATGCAGCAGGCATGTGTGAGCATGTTAGATAGGAGTGAATGAAAACGAATGGTTTTTGTAACTTGAAAAGATATTGGAGTGTAAGTAGGGTAATATTTTGTGAAGGGATTAGGGAAACAGGTTAGCCGGACTTAAGTCCTGGAGGTGGAAAGTACAATGCCTAAACTTTTAGAGGGGTCTGGGATACTTGCTATTTGGAGTGCCATCTGAACTGTCACATCTAAGCACCTCTGCAAAGACAGTGATTATGTGCAAATGATGGCAAAAGTGATTCTTTTTTTGGGTCACGCTGCCTTGATGGGAGATGGCTGATGTGTTAAAAAAAATAGTAATTTTAATAATAATGTGTATTTCTTCATGATATAACTTATACAGGCCTAGCTGACATCAATGACATACTATAAAGAAAGCCCCTGATTATGCAGAACATTTCAGACAACTTAGGCTAATCTTGTCCCCCAGGATGCAACCCACACCAGTCGATTAACACCCAGTTACTTATTTACTGTTAGATGAACAGGGATAACCAGAGTAAGAAAACACGCCCAATGTTTCCACCTGTACCGGGGATCGAACCACGGCCACTCAATGTATGAGCCGAGTGTGTTACCAATTGAACTACTTGTCAGTATTATTTACAACTCTCCAGTATATAATTTACCTCTCGATTTTTGCCATCAAGATCTATTCTTTCAATTTTATTATGGAAGCCATCACACCAATAGAGATGCCGTTCCTTAAAGTCAATTGTTAATCCATTGGGCCACTGGAGATCTTTGGTTACAAATGGTTCTCTGTGTGTGCCATCCATCCATGCTCGCTCTATCAAGCCATCACCAGTTGCTATAATTCCACCAATAGGGAACTGCCACACAGTCCAATACATGTAGCCTTCTCCTGGGTTTAAGACTATGGCTCTTGCATTTGTTAAGTTTCCATGAAGGAGCATCTTTCGCTTCTCAGGGTTCTTCATAGAACAAACAAATATGGAAGATACACCCTGTAAAGCAAATTGATGAATGAAATTAAGAAAAAAACTGTAAACAATAAACTGTATTACAATTGCATTATCAGTCAGTAGTTTGTAAATTTACATTTTTAAAGGCAAATTATATATTTTTTTCTAGACTGTCAGACCAATTCACAAATCCAATTTTTTTTAACACACTGGCCGTCTCCCACCAAGGCAGAATAACCCAAAAAAAGAAACTTTTCATCATTATTCACTCTATTACTGTCTTGCCAGAGGCAAGTAATATGAGCATGTACTGCACTTTTCTTTTCAAGGCACTGAATTCCAAGTTTTCTTAGAAAATTGAAAAGTTCATTCAAGAATTCAAGGAAACTAGTTAGCCAGACTTGAGTCCTGGAAGTGGGAAGTACAATGCCTGCACTCTAAAGGAGGGGTTTAGGATATTTGCCATTTAGAGTGACATCTAAATTGACATATCTGTGTGTCTCTGGCAAGACAGAGATAGTGTGAATGATAGTGAAAGTGTTTTTTGAGTCACCCTGCCTCGATGGGAGGCGGCCAGTGAGTTAAAAAAAATTAAAACATGCATTCACTAATAAGAAAGAACATAAAATACCTCATCAGTCCAGTATATATTACGTGCCATCCAGTCGACAGCAAGGCCCTCAACATTTAACACTGCCGATGTTACAACTGGCTCTCTTATCTTTCCATCTAAGCTCTGTCGTTCAATCACAAATCTGGAATTTTTAATTCATTGAAATATCAATATATCCAATAAACTGGTGATACATATGATTTACCATAAAAATCATTAGAAACTGCAAAAGTCATAACATGAAAATTACTCATTAATAAATGTTAACCTATGCACTCTCATAATATTCTGGGTAATAAAAAAACAAGTTCAAGTTTACATAAAATTAAACTGAAGAATTAATACCGAAAAAATTATACAGACAGCTTTCTTATAAAGCTCCTCTATATAGTACATTTTTTCAAAATGTGATTAAAAAATTATATCCAAAATGTAGTAACACATGAAAAGACTTTGATAGCGCATGTTATTCAATCATGCATGCACTTTTTCAATCGTATTTGCAAAAAAATCACAACATACAGAAAAGTTTTATGGGAGAATTTATTATTTTATTATTTTATTATCACACTGGCCGATTCCCACCAAGGCAGGGTGGCCCGAAAAAGAAAAACTTTCACCATCATTCACTCCATCACTGTCTTGCCAGAAGGGTGCTTTACACTACAGTTTTTAAACTGCAACATTAACACCCCTCCTTCAGAGTGCAGGCACTGTACTTCCCATCTCCAGGACTCAAGTCCGGCCTGCCGGTTTCCCTGAACCCCTTCATAAATGTTACTTTGCTCACACTCCAACAGCACGTCAAGTATTAAAAACCATTTGTCTCCATTCACTCCTATCAAACACACTCACGCATGCCTGCTGGATGTCCAAGCCCCTCGCACACAAAACCTCCTTTACCCCCTCCCTCCAACCTTTCCTAGGCCGACCCCTACCCCGCCTTCCTTCCACTACAGACTGATACACTCTTGAAGTCATTCTGTTTCGCTCCATTTACTGAACATTAAATGTTTGTATACTATTGAAAGCCTTTTAAGAATGGTCAGCTGATGATTACCTCTGAATATCAGCATAGTAAATGAACTGTGATTGAACATCATAGTCGAGGGTAGTGGGTCGCGTGAGTGCTGTGATAGGCACCATCACTTCTGAAGACCCAGCTTTGTCTAATGCCACACCTTTAATCATTCCTGGTCTACCCTTGGCATAAATTAAGAAGGATTCGTGCTCACGCGCTGTAAAACAAAAGATACATAATATACTGTATGTATAGTATATACTATACAATGAAACATTTTAAAAGTACGAAATACTGCTTTCTGTGAAGTGTTTAATGAACCATGTTAGAAATATTTACCATAACTAAACATGTACAGTAACTCAACTTGAGAATCTTTCTTCTGTAAACCTGTTGCAAGAAATAACTAAAATGCTGGGAGCAAGAGGTTAGTAACTCCTTCTCCTGTATAAATTACTAAATGTCAAAAGATGGTAAACTTTACAGTTTTCTTCTTTTTCAGGTCACCCTGCCTCCATGGAAGATGGCTGATGTGCTGAAAAATAAACTCCATTTGACAAGTACTGTACATGAACTTCCATTCCACTCTCAGCTCAGTCTGCCTTCCCTTTTCCATTCAATTTTTCAAATACTGATTTCATTATTGATGCTATGGCTGATAACTGTCCTGCCTCAGAGCCATCCCACTCTTAAACACCCTGAGTTGGACCAGCTGAAATGAGAAGGTGATGTCCACATAATTCACTGAACCTTTCACAGAAAGTAATTTCCTTTATGGTGGAGGAAGTTGCATACTGTAAAGTGAGAAAATCAAAGTACAGGAGGGCCACACATATACAGCATCCTCTTTTCCACCTGCCAGTGATTTTCACGTACCATACGAGGTCGGGAACCTAGGAGCTGTACAAATGGGACCCTCCTGTAGAACAACATTGAGACAAACACTCATAATCTGAGAAACTCAAAAACAAATTCCTACAATGATTTATCATCCAGGATGTGAGTGCAGATAATTTATTACAGGTCCTAAGTAAAGGCCTACACAGTGAATTAAGAAATGATTAAAGCCTGTCTCCTAGCTCCCAGCTCAAAGCTCCTAGGTGATAAATTATGATAAAGAAGTTTTTCAAGCACAAAATATGATTAAAAACAAAAAGATTAAGAAGCAAAATTTAATTGTTGAGTGATTATGAGTGAATACATATAGTGAGAGAAAGAAGTTCAGACTCACTAATCAATCATTATGTACAGTGAGTGCAAGTAGTTTGACTCACTCATCCATCAATATGTATAGTGAATGCAACATGCATCAGTGTATGAATATTAAGTATTTTTCACAGTAAATAAATGGCTATACCAGCAGCCTCTTGCAAAGCAAATGATATTCTCAGTCTAAGTTTTATATTCATAATGGTCAAAAAACAATTGTAAATGTAATGTAATATCTTAAATACAAAATTTTATTAAATGTAATTTGTCAAGCCACACGATGTAAAGAAAATACGGTAAAAATACATTACCTACACAGGAGCCCCCAGGGCCAAGGACATGTCCAGGTTGACAGTAACATGAAGCTACTGCCAGGCCACCTCTCCATAAGGGCACACACACGTGCTGACACCCTCCATTATGGGCACCGCATGGGTGCTCCACTGAAAAAAAAGATAATACTTATTTGCAGTTTTGAACCGTAGTAACGGTGCTCCTCTAGCAAGACAGTGATAGAGGAAGTCTCCCACTGAGATAGGGTGACCTGGAAAAGAAGAAACACTTTTACCATCACTCACTCCATCACTGTCTTGCCAGAAGTGCATCGATACTATATTTCAGATGCCCCTTCAAACTGCAATATACCCACCCCTCCTTTAGGATACAAGCAATATACTTCCACCTCCAGGACTCAAGTCTGGCTAACCAATTTCCCTGAATCCCTTCATAAATGTTATCTTACTCACACTACAACAGCATGTCAAGTCATAATAACCACTTGCCTCCTCTCACTCCTATCTAACACATTACTGTTTACTGCTATTATCATTTCACATACTACATTAATTATTTTGAAAGTTCCATTTGCTACACTAATTATCTTGAAAAGCCAAAACATATAAATTACTAACCATTAGGCTGCCGCTGGCGATGGAAGACGTGGATATGCATCGGTTCAGTTAAGTTTGTGCGGAACGTTGAGACGTTGTGATCACTGAACTTGTTGATTTGCTTGATGCGATCATCTTTCCAATTTGTCACAAATAATGAATTCTCAAACAATGAAATTCCATACGGTCTTTCATCCTGTAATACACCATACCGTACTTTAAATATATGCCCTGTATTTTGAACATGAAGACTTGTACAAACATTACCATATATATTATGAAGAGAGGTTAGCGAGCAGTGGGCATTTAAAGAGAATGAAGCAGAACATTAAACATTTGTAAACAGAAATTCATGACCAGAACCACAGACTTGAGGTATTATAAACACGACATATGGGAAGAGACCGAATTGTAAGTACATAGGAAAAGTAAGATAGGAAGATAGGATAGATAGTTGATAGACATCTGAGAGTTGTGTGTGAAGCAGCAATGTGCAGAGTTTGAAGGTAGAAGAATGACAAGTGAAGAAAAAGGGAATTTATGATTCTCATACTTTTTTTTTAACACACTGGCCGTCTCCCACCAAGGAAGGATGATCCGAAAAAGAAACACTTTCACCATCATTCATACTATCACTGTCTTGCCAGAGGCAAACAGATATGACATTTCAGATGTCCCTCCAAACAGCAAATATCTCAAACACTCCGCTAAGAGTGCAAGCACTGTACTTCCCACCTCCAGGACTCAAGTCCAGCTAACTGAAAACCCCTTCTCCTGTATAGATTACCAAAAATAGGTAGAAAACCTTTAATGTTCTCATACTATCAAAATTTAATTATGCCAAATGTAACTAAATACAGCAACATAGCATATATGACAAAAGTGCAGATACACAAACACTAACCGTTTTCAGCTTAATGATGATTCGTCTATTACCTCCATTATAGTCTACCCTTTCAACATGGCTCAGGTAGCTATCAACCCAATATACATGTTTATTTGGGTAATCCAGAGTGACACCAAAAGGATAAACAATTTTGGTTACGACAATTGGCTGTCTCTGAGTTCCATCCATCAGGGCTCGTTCCAGTTTGGGCTCAGTAGTACCCCAATTAGTGAAGAACATATATCTGTAGAAATATTTTAGAAGTGTCAATCTAGACATTTTGATGAGAGAAATCTATCTTTACAATTCCCACCTCCAGGAATCAAGTCTGGCTAACTGATTTCCGCTGAATCCCTTCACAAAATATTATGTACCTTGCTCAAGCTTCAACAGCTCGTCAGGTCCCAAAAACCATTTGTTTCCACTCACTCCATGTATGTACTGATAAAGCCACTGGATGGCAAAATGTCTACAAGTGAACATACCCAAATGTTGTACAAGTGTCTTATTCTTCGTTCTGTCGGTACTGTATACCACTGATATACCCCATTCATGTGTTCAATATATTCAGCCTTCATACTCATGTATTCTAGCTACCAGAGCTTCCTCATACATGACACTTATATACATTAGATTCCATTATCCATTTACAACCTCAGTTCCTCAATCTATTTGTGTATTCCAGCAAGGACACATTCTGATTCTCCCTCTTGCTTAGAAAAATACTTTATAAAAACATTTCATGTTAAAAATGTATTTTACACATTTTTTTCAGAATTTGGGGGAATTTTGAATGTTGTAACAGATTTACAAACAATAGATATAGTACTCCAACTGGTGTTTTTTTGGAACATAGGTTCATTATTTAAAGATAAATGACTTAAACTTCCCCAGTTGTCTCACCCTGAGCTGGGATCCAGCGCGATGCCTCGTGGTTCACCAACAAATACATCCATTAAGGTGATACACACCTGCATGCTTGCATTACACATAAATATCATCTCTCTCCTATCTAGAAAGTACCAGTTCCCGGTTACCCAATCTCGGGCAATGTCGTGGACATCTGAAAAGCAAATGAGAAAAATTAATGAGCTAAGAAATCCAATCAAGTTAACAAAATACTGCAAACCAACATTTAATTACCAGAATGCATTTCAGAGAAATATTTTAATAAGCGAGTTTTAAAATTAAGCTCCGTTTTCCCATACACATTTATATTATAATCAGAGATATGTACATTGCTGCACAGTACTTTTGAATTGTATATTTGTTTAATGGGTAATTTTCAGATATCTGGATATAACCATATCTCTTCTGCATACTTTCTACCTGTAAAGCAGATTATTAATACACAGATTTTCAGTAATATAAAAACAGTTTTTCTCATTAATATCATTGGTAACCAAAAAAGTAATAAGGCAGCTGTATCTTCACTTGACTACACTGGGTCAGGACAAATATATACACACAGTTCCTCTAAAAGCATGTATTATCACCTACAATACAACTACCCATTACGTACCACATCTTCCTGGTCACCAACATAACATAACTGTCAATTGAGACTAATAAAATCTCATTCAGGATCAACGATGAGGCATCAGTGAATAACTTTACCATAGCAATCAGTAATACTTACTGGCAGAGAGAATCTAACAACAATCAAGATAGTAATTTTCATCTGCCTATTCTACAACAAATTTGAAGCCTCTTACCTTACTGATTGGAGTGACACATACATGCTCATTAATGGCAATAGCTTATCAATTTAACCTATCAATGTATGGATGCCACAAATGAACAACCTAGGCCCTCTAACATTATACCAATGACCTATCTAATGCCTCTCAAACTGAAACCAATTATTCTTGGAGATGGCACAAATCCAGATCAAACTGTCTTCAACAATAGTTGTTTGTTTATGGTATAATAAACATAACTCCATGGGAAAATGAAGAAGAATCCTCCTTCCATAAGCCATGTGTGTAGTAAGAGGCAACTAAAATGCCAGGAGCAAGGGACTAGTAACCCCTTCTGTATAAACTGTATAAAGTACTAAATGTAAAAAGAAGATTAAACTTTATTAAAGCACTGTTAAAAAAACCATACCACAGGCGGGGATAGAACCCGCCATCAGAGAGTCTCAAAACTAAAGACCGTCGCGTTAGCCACTGGACCAGCTAGCCACAATAAGATTTGTCCAACTAGGTATATTTCTACACCATAGGAAGGTTAGCATAGGCACCACTGTGACCACAAATGCAAGTTTTTACAGACGAATCTCCAGCTAGCGTGGCCATGGTGAACTCTAGCTCAAGTCCCCTCAAAGCCATGTCATTACGATTTCATGAGTCAAGTTAAAGCATTGTTTCTTTCTCAGGCCACCTTGCCTTGTTGGGAGACAGCTGGTGTGTTAAAACAAAAACAAAAAACTGATGCATTATATGTACTACACAGTATCAGAGTACAGTAGTGTATTCCCTTTTTTATCTTTACATTTTAAGTTTGAGCCAATTCCTACTGGAAAAATAATCCACTTATGACTTATACTGGGCTGTACACTTGCTTTTGATTAAATTACAATAATTTAAATTCTCTTTAAATTATAAGAATGTAGGTTTATACTTAACAGTTGAGGCCATTGTGAGCTGGCTGAGGTACGACCCAAGCGTCTTCCAGGTTATCCGCTGAAGCACACTTGAAGACCGACCATGATGTGTTGGAACTAACCCAACAAACTACAATAGAAACATAAAAAAACATTCATTATAAATATGTAAACATAAAAAAATATTAAATTATAAATATGTTATAGTTATCATACAATAATTCTTGAAACAATAAATTTTTAGGCAAAGACAGTTTGAAAAGACAATACAGTGGACCCCCGCATAGCGACTTTAATCCGTGCAAGAGGGCTCATTGTTATGCGAAATGATTGGTATGCGAATGAATTTTCCCCATAAGAAATAATGGAAATCAAATTAATCCGTGCAAGACACCCAAAAGTATGAAAAAAAATTTTTTACCACATGAAATATACATTTTCCTACACACAAAGAGAAGGATACATGCACAATAGTAGAGTAGTACATGCACAATATATATTGTGCATGTACTAGTCTACTAAATGAAGAATAAATGACACTTACCTTTATTGAAGATGCAGCAATGACTGATGAGACACTGTGTCCTGGGAGTGCCTTTTCCTCCTGAGTACTGTTGGTCCTGTTTGGCATTTTCTTCCAGAACAGGCCTTATCACACTGTGTATGCCACTATGATTCTTAAATCTCTCAAACCAACCTTTGCTGGCTTTAAATTCACCAATATGAGCACTAGTTCCAGGCATTTTTCCCTGTTCACCTGGGTGTTAGTCGACTGGTGTGGGTTGCATCCTGGGAGACAAGATTAAGGACCCCAATGGAAATAAGTTAGACAGTCTTCGATGACACTGACTTTTTTGGGTTATCCTGGGTGGCTAATCCTCTGGGGTTAATTGTTTCTTGGTATTCTCAATAAGCCACACCAAAAACGGTGCTACAGCAGCAGCAGCAGCAGCAGCAGCAGCTGACAGTGCTACAGCAGCAGCAGCAGCTGACAGTGCTACAGCAGCAGCAGCAGCTGACAGTGCTACAGCAGCAGCAGACGATGCTACAGCAGCAGCAGACGGTACTACAGCAGCAGCTGACGGTGGTACAGCAGCAGCAGCAGCTGATAGTGCAGCAGCAGCAGCTGATGGTGGTACAGCAGCAGCAGCAGCTGACAGTGCAGCAGCAGCAGCAGCAGCAGCAGCAGCAGCAGCAGCAGCAGCAGCTGACAGTGCAGCAGCAGCAGCAGCAGCAGCAGCAGCAGCAGCAGCAGCAGCTGACGGTGGTACAGCAGCAGCAGCAGCTGTACCACCAATAGTAGCGATGGTTGATTGGGGTTTATTATACAACCTGGCCAGCTCGGAGACATGCACTCCACTTTCATACTTATCAATGATCTTTTTCTTCATCTCTATAGTAATTCTCACCCTTATTGCTGTAGGGTTGGCACTAGAAGCTTTCTTGGGGCCCATGGTCACTTATTTTGCAGATAAAATCACCAAAAACACTGTAATAATACGAAATGTTCCGATTGTATACTTGGATGTTACCGCGGAGGCTGGCTGGTAAACAATGTCACCGGTGGCACATATGAGGCTGGCTAAGGGCGCACATTGGACGCGTTTCGGACGAAGAGCAGTGAGCGGGTTTTTGAGCGGTATGCGAGGCAAAATTTTTGCGATAAAAGCGAGCGGTATGCAGATTGAACGTTATGTGATGCGTACGGTATGCAGGGGTCCACTGTATACAGCAAAACTTTGATTTACCAGATTAATATGAAGGAGCGGATGGGCGGTGATGGAAATAGATACATTTGAGACTCTTTTATCCTCATTGTAACAATAATGGACAATTCAGTAAATTGATGTTGTCTGTTGTTTCTGAATCCACTGACCCAGCAGATTTTTATCCCGTATTTCCGAAGTTTGGGAGCAAGGGGCTAGTAACCCCTTCTCCTGTATTATACATTACCCAAGTTAAAAAGAGAAACTTTCGTTTTTCTTTTTGGGCCACCCTGCCTTGGTGGGATACACCCAGTTTGTTGAAAGAAAGAAGAATTTCCTAAATTTGTTAAATTGAGGTCCGTCAAATTGACAGTTTACCGAGTTCAAGAAATGCAAAAAAGTAACTTAAAATTATTACGTACTAGGGATAAATCGTATAAACAGCGAGACATTTTGAATTCTTGAGGATCACAACAAAGATAAGCTTCAAATGCATACTACATGAAACCAATAACTTAGAAGTGTGATAAATGGTTTTGAAAGCTGACAAGCTGAATTCTTCAACTTAGATGATAATTATATAGTTTACACTGAAGAAAATTATGAGTTCTCCACTGGTAATCCAGCATACAAGCTGTAAAACTATATAGGAAATATATTTAACAAAAAATAAAATCACAATATTGTGGCTGATATGATACAATATTTTTTGGAATATTGCCCTATTTATGTGTTTACAACAGCCTAAACATATTCCACATACACTACTTTAAGATAACATTCACACAATATTATAGTACCTAAACCAATAAAAATGAAAAATCACATTTTCCAATCTCCACTGTGGAGGGTTAATCCAAAATATTAAATACACTTACAGTCATTCATTCTCTAGCTAGCTTTCCAGAAGTAGATGGGCAGTACAGTTCAGACTGCATTTCATAATTTTTTTTTTCAGCACATCAGCCATTTCCCACCAAGACAGGGTGGCCCCAAAAAAGATGAAAATTATACCCTTATTCACTCCAACACTGACTTGTCAGAGGGCCACCGATACTACAGTTCAAAGCTGTAAATATCCCCACATCTCCTTCAGAGTGCAGACACAGTACTTCCCACTCCAAGACTCAATTACAGCTAACCTAGAGATAAGAAGTACAGTGCCTGCACTCTGAAGGAGGGATGGGGATATCTGAGGTTTAAAACTAAAAATAACTAATTTATTGTATATTCCACAACATACCTGAATTATTGCGGTGATTGAAGTCAAAAGTTACAGCAGAATGTGAACTAATATGAGAATTTCCGGGAACAGCGGTGCCATTTAGGTAGAGTCGTGCCAACCCTGAGTTGCTCGCATATAAGAGAGTTGCCGATTCTTCAGGAGGACCTACAAATGGTAAAAAGAAAATAATGTATGTATAAAATAAAAAGAACTTGAGTCCTGGAAATGGGAAGTACAATGCCTGCACTTTAAAGGAGGGGTTTGGGATATTGGCAGTTTGGAGGGATATGTTGTGTATCTTTATATGTGTATGCTTCTAAACTGTTGTATTCTGAGCACCTCTGCAAAAACAGTGATAATGTGCGAGTGTGGTGAAAGTGTTGAATGATGATGAAAGTATTTTCTTTTTGGGGATTTTCTTTCTTTTTTTGGGGTCACCCTGCCTCTGGTGGGAGATGGCCGACTTGTTGAAAAAAAAAAAAAAAAAAAAACAAGACTTAATATTTATAAAGGTGAACAATGAAGCCAGGTCTGGGAGTGTATGAGCAACTCTGGAAGATAGGATGCACAAGCAGTGGAATATGGGGTGTATCAGTTGGTTTGGAAGATGGATGTATGAGTAAATGGGATGTATGGAAGATGGGATGCATGAGCTGCTTAGGAAGATGGGGTGTATGGGCAGGTCAGGAAGATGGAATGTATGAGCTGGTCTAGAAGAAGAGCTTTTACTAGACCAACTCGTACACAACTTTTCCTTTTGTTATGTCTGGAAGAGCACAAATATGGGACATTTCTTTATTATTCATACATCAATCATTTCCCACCAAGGCAGGGTGCCCTGAAAAAGAAGAAACACTTTCATCATTACTTACTCCATCACTGTCTTGTCAGAGGCACACCACTACAGTCAAAAACCGCAACATATCTGCACTCCTCCTACAGAGTGCAGTCACCGTACTTCCTACCTTCAGGACTCAAGTCTGGCTAACAGGTTTCCATGAATCCCTTCATAAATGTTACCCTGGTCACACTCCAACAGAACATAAAGTCATAAAAAATCATATGACTCCATTTGCTCCTATCTAACATGCTCACACATGCTTGCTGGAAGTCCAAGCCCCTCACACACAAAAACCTCCTTTACTCCCTCCCTCCAACCTTTCCTAAGCCAACCCCTACCCCGCCTTCCTTCTACACAGATTTATACACCCTCCAAAGCATTCTCTTTCATTCCGTTCCTTCTAAATATCTGAACTGCCTCAACAACCCCTCCTCAGCCCTCTGGATAATACTTTTAGAAACCCTGCACTTCCAAATCTCCAAGCTATGGATTCTCAGCATAATATTCACACCGCACATTGCCCTCAGACTCGACATGTCTACTGCCTCCAGCCTTTTCCTTGTTGCAACATTCACCACCCATGCTTCACACCCATATAAGAGTGTTGGTATCACTATATGTATTCTCATACATTCCCTTCTTTTCTTCCATGGATAACATTTTTTTGTCTCTACAGATTCCTCATTGCACCACTCGCCTTTTACCCCCTCATCAATTCTATGGTTCACCTTGACTTTCATGGACTCATTTGCTGACAAGTCCACTTCTAAATATCTGAATATATATCCATGAAAAATAGGAGCAAAAGTAATGATTCTTTTTTTGTTTTTTTGCCAACAGGATATGACTATGAATGATGGAAATACAGTGGACCCCCGGTTAACGATATTTTTTCACTCCAGAAGTATGTTCAGGTGCCAGTACTGACCGAATTTGTTCCCATAAGGAATATTGTGAAGTAGATTAGTCCATTTCAGACCCCCAAACATACAAATACAAACGCACTTACATAAATACACTTACATAATTGGTCGCATTCGGAGGTGATCGTTATGCGGGGGTCCACTGTACACAAGTAATCAAAGAGAAAAGAACCAATCATTTTTTTAACCACATAATAAACTTCCACCAAGGTAGGGTGACCCTAACAAGGAAACACCTTTACCATCATTCCATCAATAACTGTCTTACCAGAAGTGCAAAGATATCACAATTCAAATAACTGTCTGAACTGCAACATCTCTTCCCTTCCTTCAGAAGTCATTAATATTCAATAAATTAAAACATGAAAAACTTTGGTGAAGAAATAAACATCACTGTCCAGTGTGAGTGGGAAACAGAACATGAAGGTATCATAGAGAAGTTAAAGGTCACTCACAAATTCAGATGCAAAGTTACAAATGCTGGAGTGTGAGCAAGGTAACAATCATCAAGAGTGAAGATTCAGGGAAACCAGTTAAGCGGACTCGAGTCCTTGAGATGGGAAGAGCAGTACCTGTACTCTGAAGGAGGAGGTTAAATGTTGCAGTCAGAGAATAATCTGATTTGTGATTATTCATGTAATACACTGTATTTAACAAGAGAATCACTTGGGATTGCATGTCTTCAATATGTTACAACAATATGGGCAACATAGCACTCAACATTTTAGAAAAGACATTAAACATGATAAAATAATTTTTTTTTCAACACACCGGCTGCTTCCCACCGAGGAACGGTGATCTAAAAAGAGAAACGAAAGTTTTTTTTTTTTTACATTTAGCAATTTATACAGTAGAAAGGCTTACTAGCCCCTTGCTCCTAGCATGCTAGTTGCCTTTTATGACATGCATGGCTGACAGAGGAAGGATTCTTTTCTACTTGCCCATGGAGATGAAATAAAAATCAAGAACTATTAAGAAAAAAGAAAACTCAGATGGGTGTGTATACATATATGTACATGTATATGTATGTATAGTGTGACCTAAGTGTAAACAGAAGTAGCAAGATGTACCTGTTATCTTTATGCTTGAGACAAAAAAGGTACCAGCAATCCTACCATCTTGTAAAACAAGAATAATTTATACTTACTATTTATTGCTTTGCAACTGGATTTTCCCACCAATTTGTAGCCTTCAGCACAGCTGCAGTTATAGTCATTTTCCAGGTTAGTGCAAAACTGGTCACATGACCCATCCATCTCACATTCATTGGAGTCTGCAAACAGAAACAGAGAGCATTGCAACAAATCATATTTGAACTTGTTTTAGTTCATAAATGCCGAAGATCAGAAAAAATTATAAGATATGCTCGGATTTTAAACCCAGAGGGTTAGCCACCCAGAATAACCCAAGAAAGTCAGTGCATCATTGATGACTGTCTGTCTTATTTCCAATAAGGTCCTTCAATCTTGTCCCCCAGGATGCAACCTACACCAGTCAACTAACACCTACTTACTGGTACCTACTTACTGCTAGGTGAACAGGGACAGCAGGTGTAAGAAAACATGCCCAAGATCTGAGGATGGAGAGGTTAGCTCCAGTTCCTTGGTTCAAGAGCCTTTTGTTTACATTAAGTAATATGTTCAGGTAAGAATGTGGGAATAGAAGAGGTTACAGTGTAAATGCTGATATGATCACATTGTAACAAGAATCTAACTGGTACTACTATGATCACACTGTATAACAAGAATCAAACTGGTACTGCTGCTATGATCACGCTGTAACAAGAATCAAACTGGTACTATACATACTACAACAAATATAATGAATTATATTAACCTACATGAGATATTAGTACTTGTTGATTTAAACTTATCAAATAACACATTTTTTGGAAACATCCTGAATTTTTGTTAGGTTTATAAATTTAATAATTAAGAAGGATAGTTACCAACACAGGAAGTGCCATTAGGTTGCTGGCCTTCAGGGCAGAAGCACTGTGGACCTTTGTCTGTGGGTCTACATCCATACTTGCAGTTTAATGACTGGCACTGACCACTATCATCTGCATTGATAATTAAATAAAAATTATAGTACATACCTGTAACTAAAAAAAAATATTTATGAATTGTTTCAGATATGGTATTATGACTATTCTTCACTGTGACTTAAGATACACATTACACACACCTGGGTTTACAAGTACATATGTGTGTGTGTATACTCTAAGATACTTAACTACATCATAACAGTAACTTAGGATATTAGTGATATTATAAATTAAAATACTACACAAGTTCATGGTGCTTTTAAGCTATTTAAACCAGTTTTAAATGACAAAAAGTGACAATACTCACTACAAAAGTCTCCTTCATCACTGTTATCAGGACATTCACTGGAGTCATCACAGAGGTGTTTGATCAATATACAATTGATATCATTCTTACATCTGAAATAATTTAGTGGACATGTGTTGCCCTTTTTACCTGAAAAAAGTAATTACATTATTAAACTATAAATTATGATAGTAATCACATTGTTCTTTAGTAGACAGTACTGCACAAATTGTACAATGCTGCATAATGCATTTTATATGTTGAAAGTAGTGAAAAACACTGTTTGTACATGGGTGGGAATGATATAGATAATAATAATACAGAATAATATAGTTTCCTCCAGAGAGACCTTGTTTCTTCAATATACTGGCCGTCTCCCACCGAGACAGGGCAACCTACAAGGAAAACAAAAGTTTTCCTCTTCACGTTTAGTAATTTATACAGAAGGGGTTACTAACCCCTTGCTCCCTTGTGGAGAAATGTTTCCTTTAATATGTGTCCTGAACTAAACGTAAATGGCACTTTAGTTGCCTTTTATGACACGCATGGCTTACAGAGGAAGGATTCTTTGCCACTCTGCCACAGAGAAAGAGAAATTAAAATAATAATGCCTAGCAGAGCCAGACACATCACTCATACCACACCTGAGACAACAACAACCATGCTTTTCCCAGACCTAGAAGGAGCTGATGCAGTGTGTCCGGACTAATTATTATTACAATCAAAACTAAGCGCTAAACCCACAAGAGTCATACAGCACTGAACCCAGACTAATTGCCCAGAGGGCATATGAGGACAAATATCCTAGGGGAAGAAACCCAGGGTAAATTATTCACTGATGCTGAGGGCAGGAGTAGAGTGAAATGTCCTCCTCCAATGCCAGTGCAGAAGTTCCTACTGGTTAATGAGGTTTAAAGCCTGTCAATTACAAGAACGTAACAGGTTGACAAAGTTCCTGGAGAGTGAAACAATGCTATAACAAAATGTGGCATTAGTTGCACTTGTGTCCTTTTACTTAACAATTACAAGGTCATCAAGACCACCAGACAAAAATATTTTAATCCTTAAATTAAACAGGGATTATTATTATAATCAAGGGGGAGTGCTAAACCAGTAGAATTATACAGCACCTGTGGGGGGATGTGGAAGGTATTCAGGCTTAATTCAGGGAACTGGAGCACAGATCCAATTCCCTAGATCAAAAAACCCTCACCAACGTCAAGGAACCTTCCTTGAGGGAAAAATAGGGATTAACCCGTAAACGGTCCAAACGTATATATACGTTTTTTCAACATTTGAAAGTATGTACAAAAAGGAGATCTCTTTTTTTGTTTTTTTACATTTGAAAATGTGTAAAAAAACGTAGATCTACTTTTATAGCACTACACACGTGAACGTAGATCTGCTTGGATCGTTTACGGGTTAAAAGTACAGCCTCTCCTCACTTAACGGCAGAGTTCCATACCTAAGACCAAGTTGGTAAACGAATCGCTAAGTGAGCAGCATACTATAATAGTAGTGGGTTTGTGTCAACCATCTTTCATATTGTTTTAATGTCACCTTCGCACTATTTATAACATTTCTGGTATATTTTTTTTATGTTTATACAGTAGTGTACTGCATACTGTAATAAACAGAATAGAGGAAATCAAGTCTAATATACATTATTTAGGTATGCATACTGGTCAGAGAGCCCGTTGTAAGACCGAGTCGTCAGAAAACAAGTACGTCGCTAAGTGAGGAGAGGCTGTACTCTCAGTATATGTACGCTAAGAGAAGCACATTCACAGAATATACATCATGTGATGAATAAGACACCTGTGCAACATCTGGATATCGGTAATAGTACATATATACTATGTATACGTCCTGTGTATGTCCCTACTGGTCATGCACTCAACCATTCATACACAGTATTTATTTACTTGGCAAGTTGTTCCACTATGTACAACTCACTTGTCTTACATTTTATTTTTAAATCTGAAATGATCTAGCTTGAATTCATTAATTATAGTTTTTCTTAGGTTAGATATCCTCCACATCGTATTTACAAATTCCTAAGAATAAATAAGTACTGCAATAGGCCCATATTAAGCAAGTTCTACTAGGCAGGTGCTAGTATAGACTTATATTTAAGTTAGTTCTTCTTCCTTCCCTTCTTCTTGGGGGTTTATAGGCCTACTGAAAGTTTATGCCAGGTACCAACCAATATTAATATTCATATGTTGATTAAATGTCACAAAACATGCCTATATTTTTTTTAATAATTAGAATAAGAATAATGTCACAAAATAATAATAATAATAATAATAATAATAATAATAATAATAATAATAATAATAATAATAATAAATAATAATAAAATAATAATAATAATAATAATAGTAATAATAGCAATCATAATTATAATAATAATTAATAATATAAAATAAGATTAATAATATAAAATAATAATTAATAATAATCATAATTATAATAATTAATATTAATAATCTAATAAAAATAGCAATCATAACAATAATAATATAATTATTTTAATAAATTAAGTTATAATAATAATAATAATAATAATAAACAATAATAATAATATTAACTGTGTATATTAAGAGGGAGGTGAGATTACTTCAAGTATACAAGTGATCTTACAAGAATCATTATCCTCGTCAGATGTGTCTCCAGTACCACAGTCAGCCTCTCCATCACACACCCAGCCTTGCAGGAGACACTTCCCACTTACTTTACAACGGAAAGTCCCACATGGTGGTTCCGCTGTTATTACGCACCGGGAAGGAAATGATAGTCGAGTTACAGCTTGTATAATACATAGATATATTTAATTTAAAGTCATTTTGGGTCTACTGTATGAGACAGGGTTGCAAAGGGGCCCCCCATAACACTTCAAGCTTCAGGGCCCCAAAAATGTTGGTCCGCCACTGCTTGTAGTACACAGTATGGTATATCACACCCCCAAAATGCCATTTACGAAAGTACTTACGGCAGTGTGAAGGCTCATCTGAGGCGTCCAGACAGTCTGGGGAGTAGTCACACTTATAACTGAGAGGAATACACTTGAGGCCGTCAGCACACGCAAACTCATCCTCCTGACACTCCACTGAAAATATACCAAAAAGCGCTCAACATGTTGTTAACAGGTTCTTCCCTACTCTACCCATCTCTCTACAATTCTACTACTACTACTCTTACTACTATTACTACTACTACTATTACTACTATTACTAGTACTACTATTACTACTACTACTCTACTACTACTACTATTACTACTACTACTATTACTACTACTACTCTACTACTACTCTACTACTACTACTACTACTATTACTACTACTACTACTACTACTACTACTATTACTACTACTACTCTACTACTACTCTACTACTACTACTACTACTATTACTACTACTATTACTACTACTATTACTACTACTACTCTACTACTATACTACTACTATTACTACTACTACTACTACTACCCTCTCTCAACTTACCAACTGACTCCTGCCACTATATATACTGTCTTAATTATTTCTATATTAGGACTGAACTGCACATAAATGTATTTTTCCACATCACTTAACATACAATACATACAAAACATACCTCACACTAACTTTAGAACACACAATATATACATAAAACAACAGTACACGTACAGTACAAAGTACTCAAACAATAATATTACTGAGAATACTTGATATCCCATATACCTGGAGGAGTATACCTGAAGGGGATTTCAGGGGTCAACGCCCCCAGCGGCCCGGTCCAAAACCAGGCCTCGTAAGACAGACTATAACATAATTTCTGATGAGGACGTTAGAACGTTAGAGGATGTCCTGGATATGTTGATATCTTGTTGTGGTAATAGTTTTATATGGATTGTAGGGGTGAAAAGTTTGTTTGGTGAAGTGGTGATACTTAGGTGTAGTAGTGACACTTATGTGTAGTGGTGATACTTATGTGTAGTGGTGATACGTGTAGTGGTGATATTTAGGTGTAGTAGTGACACATGTGTAGTGGTGATACTTATGTGTAGTGGTGATACGTGTAGTGGTGATACTTATGTGTAGTAGTGATATGTGAAGTAGTGATACTTATGTGTAGTGGTGATACTTACGTGTAGTGGTGATACTTATGTGTAGTAGTGATATGTGAAGTAGTGATACTTATGTGTAGTGGTGATACTTATGTCATTTCGATACGTGGATAGGGTAAGAATACTCACGTAGGCTGGTAGTACGTATAATATATAACGGGAAGTATGGAAAGCGCCAACAGCCGACCTGCCTCTCTCTGCTCTCTATCTTGACTGACCCACCAGTGCCTATGTGTGAGGGGGTGTTTGAAATCCTGCTATGGTCAGCAGCAATATGAATACAGTCAGTGATTCACGCAGAGACGGTTGGTAGTGAGTCATCTACTGGTACACTGGTTACTGGTAACTGGTTACTAGGAACTGGTACTACTACTGAGAGCTCGGCGACGCTAACGTATGTCGTCCCGACATACAACTAATACAAACTAGAGATGGCAGGTATACAGCTTGGGCTGATTCTATACAATGTCAAAGTACACAACAATTGAACATTATAATATACATAAGTAGAACATTGGAATGGAAGCTTACGTAACTGAAACTACAAGGTATAATATAGCACAACTCATCGAATGAAACTCAACGTTGAGATTACACAATAGAAGTTATAAAAAAAATTTGATCGATCGATCTGTATTCATGTGATCTACGGATTCTGAGGAAGGAATATATACAAAGAATGAAGTGTTTAACAGAAAGGCAGATTCGGTGCACTCAAATCTAGACTGTTAACTCTCAGAATTCGGAGAGAATGTGAACACAAAAAAAAATTCTTGAATACTGATAAGTTGATACTGTAATTATTCATCTATACAGGTTATTTACATTTAACCCCAACTCTGCTAGGGTGGGATTGACATATGCAGAATGGGTGTCATCTCTGGGAGGATCAAACTCTGTAGCACTGGCTAACTCATGCTGTATTTGAGGCAAATCTGAATTGGAAGTTACAAATGATACTTGAGGATTTCTCAATACCTGTCGTGTACGTAGGGAATAACGACATTCAGGTTGATCGTCTGACTGGGTATCAGAGGTAGAGAGTACAGGATCAGGAGGATTGTCAGAGTCTGTCACATTAGTCTGGGTTGGAACATCATTATCATCACATACTAACTTCATATGATCTAAATGCGATTCTTTATACTGACCAGTACTAATTTCTCTAACCTTATACTTATTACCAGTGATATGTTCAACTACTCGATAAGGACCAACAAACTTTTGATCAAGCTTAGGAATTGCAGACGTTTTGTTAAAGTTAGTCAGCATAACTCTCGAACCTACTTTGATTTTGGATGGCTTTGCTCGAGTGTTTGCGACTCTTGTAAATTCTGCTGTTGATTTATGAAGTGTTTCACGGATTCTTCTAAAAACACTTTGAGCTAAGCTGGTACGAGTTGCTATGAAATCATCAGGGTTGTAATTTGGTTTCGGATTAGAATATAGCAACTCACAAGGCAAACGTTTATCTACACCATACAATGCATAATGTGGAGTGTCACCTATAGAAACATTGTAAGCAGAATTTATAGCACACTGCACATCAGGTATAACTTCATCCCAAGTTTCACTGTTGGGATTGATAGTGGCTCTCAAGACATCAAGTACTTTTTTATTGGTACATTCCGCTAACCCATTGCTGGCAGGATGATGAGGAACACTGGTGGATTTAGAGATCTTGTACAAGGTACACAAATTTTCAAGAATCTCATTACAGAATTCACCTCCATTATCTGTTACTAGGGACTTAGGGGTGGTATGCCTGCAGATAATGCGTTCTTTAAATGCTTTAGCTACTGTCTCAGCAGTCTTATCTGCAATAGGAACTAACTCACAATATCTGGTGAAATGGTCTACCATAACACATAGATGTTTGTTGCCCTGGAGGGAACATTGGAAATTAGTTAACAAATCTAGCGCAACTCTTTCCCACGGTTCGCTAGTGGTTGGATACACTTGGATTGGATTAGGACCATTAGCATTACCTATGAGACCTCTAAAGATATTAGTCATGAGCCTTGAGAACGTGATAGGGGAGGATCGTAATCCAAACGCCATATGGAGGAAGTGATAATGACCTGTAGGAGTGGAGAATGCAGTTAGCTCTTGGCTGTCCTCGTGAAGAGGGACTTGCCAAAACCCTTGTAACAAATCCAGGGTTGAAAAGACTTTGTTATCTCCAATGTTACGTAAAAGATCACCCAGTACAGGAAGTGGAACGCGATCTGGAATAGTTTTCGCATTTAACTTCCTAAAGTCAATTACTGGGCGCCAAGTACCATCCTTCTTAGGTACTAGGATCAAGGGCACATTCCAAGGTGAATTGCTAGGTGCAATAACTCCATCATCAAGCATTTGATTGATCAATTCTTCTGCGACAGCAACTTGTGAATGAGGCATTCTGTACGCAGGTATATAGATAGGTCTAGTACCAGGTTCAAGTGGAATACGATGGGACAATAAGTTCGTTATACCCATCTTCTCACCAGGTAAGGCAATGGCTTTACGACGTTTGTTCAACAGAGTCAACAAACGCTTGACTTCATCTGGGAAGTCAGTGGGAGCTATGTCTTTCTCCTCAACTGGTGGAACAGATTGATCCAGTGAAGTGGATGAGGTCTCCCCGGTAGAAATAGCACCATCCCACTGGTCAGGTGACAACTCATCCTCTACCTGAACAGGGTAAGGATAGTGAACAAGGTCAACAAGATTGGTATTTGCTCTGAGACGAACACTGTGACCAGAGGTGTTAGCTAGGAAGAAATGGATCTTACTATCTCTTACAACATGTAAGGATGGTTCAACAAATAGACCTTTTACTTTGCAGGAATCACTGTCAACTAGGACGTTATCACCATCTGGAACACTAGGAACAACAACAGACACTCTAGTGAGGGCACTAGCTGCGACAGAAACGTCTTTCTGCAGACGGCATGTGACATCAACAAGAGATGGCATTACTAGTTGCAAGTAATCGTTTTCCGACAAGGCGTCTCCTGTGGAGAAACTACTACTTGAACTAGCAGACATTGCAGGGATAGGCTCAGCACTCAAGGTAGTCAGAGCGTCCTCGGACACTTGAGGTAACTGGACACTATCTTGCAAGTCTGAAGTTGCAGGAACACAGACAGGAGTGACAGGATCATCAGTGCCTGACCGCTTGGGTACGCTACTGGAAAATGCACTGGCCTGTAAGGACTTAATTCGAATGTCATACTCTGCGGCAGTATGGCAGATCTCGGGTCCAAGCTGGTAACCCCAAAATGGTACGATCAAGTCATCAATTTGGGCATGCCATCGATAAGGGTCGAGCACAATGCGTAAGTCTCGCATGGAAGCAAATCCTAGTAGAAGGTCACCAGGGAAAGTAATCTGGTCGACAACAAGGAAGGAAGCAGTGAAGTCTCTACCTTGGATAGAAAAAGTTAGGGAAGTCCGACCGCGGACACGCAGGTGAGAACCAGCTACTCCACTAAGGGAGGACACATGAGTCGGTTCTACGAGAAGGACATGTCGTAACTGCTTAGGTCAGCAGCAATATGAATACAGTCAGTGATTCACGCAGAGACGGTTGGTAGTGAGTCATCTACTGGTACACTGGTTACTGGTAACTGGTTACTAGGAACTGGTACTACTACTGAGACTTATGTGTAGTGGTGATACTTAGGTGCAGTGGTGATACTTATGTGTAGTAGTGATACTTATGTGTAGTAGTGATACTTATGTGTAGTGGTGATACGTGTAGTGGTGATACTTATGTGTAGTGGTGATACTTGTGTAGTAGTGATACTTATGTGCAGTGGTGATACTTATGTGAAGTAGTGATACTTATGTGTAGTAGTGATACTTATGTGTAGTGGTGATACGTGTAGTGGTGATACTTATGTGTAGTGGTGATACTTATGTGTAGTAGTGATACTTATGTGTAGTGGTGATACTTATGTGTAGTAGTGATACTTATGTGTAGTGGTGATACGTGTAGTGGTGATACTTATGTGTAGTGGTGATACTTATGTGTAGTAGTGATACTTATGTGTATTGGTGATACTTATGTGTAGTGGTGATACTTATGTGTAGTGGTGATACTTATGTGTAGTGGTGATATGTGTAGTGGTGATACTTATGTGTAGTGGTGATACTTATGTGAAGTAGTGATACTTATGTGTAGTAGTGATACTTATGTGCAGTGGTGATACTTATGTGAAGTAGTGATACTTATGTGTAGTAGTGATACTTATGTGCAGTGGTGATACTTATGTGAAGTAGTGATACTTATGTGTAGTAGTGATACTTATGTGCAGTGGTGATACTTATGTGTAGTGGTGATACTTATGTGTAGTGGTGATAATTATGTGTAGTGGTGATACTTATGTGTAGTGGTGATACTTATGTGTAGTGGTGATACTTATGTGTAGTGGTGATACTTATGTGTAGTGGTGATACTTATGTGTAGTGGTGATACTTATGTGTAGTGGTGATACTTATGTGTAGTGGTGATACTTATGTGTAGTGGTGATATGTGTAGTGGTGATACTTATGTGTAGTGGTGATACTTATGTGAAGTAGTGATACTTATGTGTAGTAGTGATACTTATGTGCAGTGGTGATACTTATGTGAAGTAGTGATACTTATGTGTAGTAGTGATACTTATGTGCAGTGGTGATACTTATGTGAAGTAGTGATACTTATGTGTAGTAGTGATACTTATGTGCAGTGGTGATACTTATGTGTAGTGGTGATACTTATGTGTAGTGGTGATAATTATGTGTAGTGGTGATACTTATGTGTAGTGGTGATACTTATGTGTAGTGGTGATACTTATGTGTAGTGGTGATACTTATGTGTAGTAGTGATACTTATGTGCAGTGGTGATACTTATGTGTAGTGGTGATACTTATGTGTAGTGGTGATACTTATGTGTAGTGGTGATACTTATGTGTAGTGGTGATACTTATGTGTAGTAGTGACATATAGCGGTGACAACTTTTAATAATTTGTAGTGGAGATAGTTTTATACCGACAAGTTGACTGGTATGACACCTGTATGACACTGGGAATCATTATTAACGAAACGTTTCGTCTGCTCTGCAGACTTCGTAAGTAGATACAGAGATGAATCAGGCTGACGTTGTTGGTCGGAGACTTGAAAGATTTATAGCAGTGCTTGACAAAGCTCCTGAAGGGCGAAACGTTGTCACAACAAAATGTCACATTGATTTTTTTTTTTTTTTTGCATTTGTGTAAATATATCTAACATTTTGTCGGTAATTCTACCATTATTATTAACCATTGTCACGAGCGTTACGAGAACATTTTTCTCGTAAGATTAACAACATTTGGACATTCTGTCACATTATAATAGCATGTAATATCAACGAGTTAATAAGACACATATATAACACTTAGCTATCTTTATTACAGAAACGTTTCGCCTGCACAACAGGCTTCTCCAGTCAGATACAGGTGAATGTAGCGCTTGCCTTGAGGGACTGACCTACCTAGGCAGACGGTCTGATCACGTCAAAACTTTTACTCTCGTATTCTACTGACGAAACTCGTTGAGCAGTAAATATATATATATATATATATATATATATATATATATATATATATATATATATATATATATATATATATATATATATATATATATATATATATATATATATATATATATATATATATATATATATATATATATATATATATATATATACACACACTGAAGTGTTGCATACGTGTCTTTCTCAGAGTCGGATTAAGATTTTTTAGGCTCCTGGACTCCAGGTCCTGTCAGGCCCCTGGGCTCCAGGTACTGTCAGACCCCTGGGCTCCAGGTACTGTCAGACCCCTGGGCTCCAGGTACTGTCAGACCCCAGGGCTCCAGGTACTGTCAGACCCCTGGGCTCCAGGTATTGTCAGACCCCTGGGCTCCAGGTACTGTCAGGCCCCTGGGCTCCAGGTACTGTCAGACCCCTGGGCTCCAGGTACTGTCAGACCCCAGGGCTCCAGGTACTGTCAGACCCCTGGGCTCCAGGTATTGTCAGACCCCTGGGCTCCAGGTACTGTCAGGCCCCTGGGCTCCAGGTACTGTCAGACCCCCTGGGCTCCAGGTACTGTCAGACCCCTGGGATCCAGGTACTGTCAGACCCCTGGGCTCCAGGTCCTGTCACATCCCTGGGCTCCAGGTATTGTCAGACCCCTGGGCTCCAGGTACTGTCAGACCCCTGGGCTCCAGGTCCTGTCACATCCCTGGGTTCCAGGTACTGTCAGACCCTTGGGCTCCAGGTCCTGTCAGACCCCTGGGCTCCAGGTCCTGTCAGACCTCTGGGCTCCAGGTACTGTCAGACCCCTGGGCTCCAGGTACTGTCAGACCCCTGGGCTCCAGGTACTGTCAGACCCATGGGCTTCAGGTACTGTCAGACCCCTGGGTTCCAAGTACTGTCAGACACCTGGGCTCCAGGTACTGTCAGAACCCTGGGCTCCAGGTACTGTCAGACCCCTGGGTTCCAAGTACTGCCAGACACCTGAGCTCCAGGTAGTCAGAACCCTGGGCTCCAGGTACTGTCAGACCCCTGGGCACCAGGTCCTGTCAGACCCCTGGGTTCCAGGTACTGTCAGATCCCTGGGCTCCAGGTCCTGTCAGACCCATGGGCTTCAGGTACTGTCAGACCCTTGGGTTCCAAGTACTGTCCAGGTACTGTCAGACCCCTGGGCCCCAGGTCCCGTCAGACCCCTGAGCTCCAGGTACTGTCAGACCCCTGGGCTCCAGGTACTGCCAGACCCCTGGGCTCCAGGTACTGTCAGACCCCTGGCGGAGGCCCTCCAGCTGGCGGAGGACCTCCAGCCTGCGGAGGACCTCCAGCTGGCGGAGGACCTCCAGCTGGCGGAGGATCTCCAACTGGCGGAGGACCTCCAACTGGCGGAGGACCTCCAGCTGGCGGAGGACCTCCAGCTGGCGGAGGACCTCCAACTGGCGGAGGCCCTCCAGCTGGCGGAGGACCTCCAACTTGCGGAGGTCCACCAACTGGCGGAGGCCCTCCAACTGGCGGAGGCCCTCCAGCTGGCGGAGGACCTCCAACTTGCGGAGGCCCTCCAACTGGCGGAGGCCCTCCAACTGGCGGAGGCCCTCCAACTGGCGGAGGCCCTCCAACTTGCGGAGGACCTTAGGCTACAGCCCCTAAAGCCCACGCCATAATCCCGCTCTGGTCTTACCAACAGTACAACTGAAGTCTCCGAAAACTGACTTTTTGGGTTATCCTAGCGGGTTATTTACACTATGTATAATAATTGTACTTATACTACAAGAGGTGACTAAAATACACTAGCCAAGTTAAACATGGTATCAAAAGACCGTAGACTTTTGCGATTCACGAAATTGTAATAACACGATTGCAAACAAACACGGTAAGGGTAGAGTCCGAACTCGCGGCAAGTGAATCGTAAAATTCCAGGCCAGTGCGTAAGACACCGGGCCAGCTGGCTACAATAAGATTCATCCAACTAGGTATATTTGTACACCTAGGGAGAATAGCGTGGGCCACCACTGTCACCACAAATGCATCTGTGATCACGGTGGCTTACATGCTGGCCTAGTTTTACGACTCACCCTCCGTGAGTTCGATCCCCATCCGTACCGTGGTTCACTTTTAAGATCAATGCAACGTTTACAGTCACGTGAAGCTCACACAACCAGTGATCAACGTTCTGATTTGAACGTTTTCCTCTTTCTCTCGACCACCTCCTGTTTGCCCCTTGTGGGTTTAGCGCTTAGTTATGATTGTATGATGAGTGCCTCGGCCACCTCAACGCAGGACGTATCGAACTGGGTAATTTTAGTGTAGATAATACAATAACGATACCCAAGTGCTCAACATGTCTTATTCAAACATTTGTGGGTGTTATATATACCTTTGATGAGTTCCCAGAGTCTTAGTGATGCTAGTCTGGTCAACTAGGCTGTTGCTGCTGGAGGCCTGCTGCCCCACATATCCATCACAGCCTGGTTGATCTAGCACCTGGTGAAAATACTTGTCCAGTTTTCTCTTGAAGATTTCTACACCATTAACATAACCTCTCACAGCTGTGTTTTGACTCATTCATCTGTGGTCATCTACACAATTCTACAAGTTTATGTAACATAACCCAACCTAACGTAATGTAAACTAACCAAAACGAGAACTTATAACCCTAATTTTAAAAGGGGTGGAGGGGTAAGCCAGTGAAAGTTCTCGCTCTGATGACCAAAAGCTCCAGCTGCTGGTCATTATATGACTAAGACCCCAGTCAGAAAACACTTGTCCTGTTTCCTGGCAAACCTGACCTAACCTAACCAACATTAAAACAAGAATATAGGGACTGAAATATACTATAAGGTCTAAGAAACAGATGAGGACATACACACCGAGAAGTGTATGTCTCAGTGTACATACACCGAGAAGTGTATGTCTCTCAGTGTACATACACCGAGAAGTGTATGTCTCTCAGTGTACATACACCGAGAAGTGTCTCTCAGTGTACATACACCGAGAAGTGTATGTCTCTCAGTGTACATACACCGAGAAGTGTATGTCTCTCAGTGTACATACACCGAGAAGTGTATGTCTCTCAGTGTACATACACCAAGAAGTGTATGTCTCTCAGTGTACATACACCGAGAAGTGTGTCTCTCAGTGTACATACACTAAGAGTGTATCTTCACCGAGTGATATTCACTGAGAGACAAACACCTCTTGGTACGCCTATTCATGTCGATTATTAATGGAGTGGAAGCCGAAAAGAGGTGAGCCAGCGGTTGTTTGATCAGTGGGCGGGTCATCCAGTAACTAACACCCGCGTCAGCGCACATTTTTCCCTGACTAACACAACACACCATCCCGCGCAGCTGACTTTCCAGCTGTACTTGCATTAAATTTTTATTTAGTTTGCAACCATTCTTACGTTCACTCTTTTTCCAGAGGTGTGTCAACATCTTACCCACACCTGTAAGGAAAATTATCAACATAATGGGCTCATCTAGACGAAACTGGCCAATTATTTTTGAAGCAATTCCTGTCAGTCAAGCTGTGGTATGTTAGGTTATGTTGCCATCAATAGGTAGATAGCAGGCAGGTAAATACCAGGATAACATCAACTATCACCAGGTTAGGTTACTATGCACGGAGAGATAACAGGTAGACAGCAGGCATGTAAATACCAGGATAATATCAACTATCACCAGGTTAGGTTACCATGCACAGGGAGATAACAGGTAGACAGCAGGCAGGTAAATACCAGGATAACATCAACTATCACCAAGTTAGGTTACCATGCACAGGGAGATAACAGGTAGACAGCAGGCAGGTAAATACCAGGATAACATCAACTATCACCAGGTTAGGTTACCATGCACAGGGAGATAATAGGTAGACAGCAGGCATGTAAATGCCAGGATAATATCAACTATCACCAAGTTAGGTTACCATGCAATAGGTAGACAGCAGGCAGGTAAATACCAGGATAACATCAACTATCACCAAGTTAGGTTACCATGCACAGGGAGATAACAGGTAGACAGCAGGCAGGTAAATACCAGGATAACATCAACTATCACCAAGTTAGGTTACCATGCACAGGGAGATAACAGGTAGACAGCAGGCAGGTAAATACCAGGATAATATCAACTATCACCAGGTTAGGTTACCATGCACAGGGAGATAATAGGTAGACAGCAGGCATGTAAATACCAGGATAATATCAACTATCACCAGGTTAGGTTACCATGCACAGGGAGATAATAGGTAGACAGCAGGCATGTAAATACCAGGATAATATCAACTATCACCAAGTTAGGTTACCATGCAATAGGTAGACAGCAGGCAGGTAAATACCAGGATAACATCAACTATCACCAAGTTAGGTTACCATGCACAGGGAGATAACAGGTAGACAGCAGGCAGGTAAATACCAGGATAACATCAACTATCACCAGGTTAGGTTACCATGCACAGGGAGATAATAGGTAGACAGCAGGCAGGTAAATACCAGGATAATATCAACTATCACCAGGTTAGGTTACCATGCACAGGGAGATAATAGGTAGACAGCAGGCATGTAAATACCAGGATAATATCAACTATCACCAGGTTAGGTTACCATGCACAGGGAGATAATAGGTAGACAGCAGGCATGTAAATACCAGGATAATATCAACTATCACCAGGTTAGGTTACCATGCACATAATAGGTAGACAGCAGGCAGGTAAATACCAGGATAATATCAACTATCACCAAGTTAGGTTACCATGCACAGGGAGATAATAGGTAGACAGCAGGCAGGTAAATACCAGGATAATATCAACTATCACCAGGTTAGGTTACCATGCACAGGGAGATAATAGGTAGACAGCAGGCAGGTAAATACCAGGATAATATCAACTATCACCAGGTTAGGTTACCATGCACAGGGAGATAATAGGTAGACAGCAGGCATGTAAATACCAGGATAATATCAACTATCACCAGGTTAGGTTACCATGCACAGGGAGATAATAGGTAGACAGCAGGCAGGTAAATACCAGGATAACATCAACTATCACCAGGTTAGGTTACCATGCACGGAGAGATAACAGGTAGACAGCAGGCAGGTAAATACCAGGATAACATCAACTATCACCAGGTTAGGTTACCATGCACGGAGAGATAACAGGTAGACAGCAGGCAGGTAAATACCAGGATAACATCAACTATCACCAGGTTAGGTTACCATGCACGGAGAGATAACAGGTAGACAGCAGGTAGACAAGAGGTTGAAAGCAGGTAGGTAGACATCCCAACACCAAGGAAGGACCGGCTTAGTGATGACGCTAGCCAAACATCTGATCTCTCAACCAACACAAATCACGTAAATTTGTTGTAACTGATGCGCCAGAGCGGGGTAGCGTTAACGCAAATAAACATCTCAAATACTAGCAGTACTTAGAGCACTTAAACTGTACTCAGATGGAGGCGCACGCAGGAGGATGAGTGAAGACAATCACCATCCATAGCTTCAAGAATAGGTATGAGCATGTACATATCCATGGTAGACACTAGAATTTGTATGAGGGTGGTGCCATGAAGACCCAACAAATCGTGAAACCAACCCGTTACACCCGTGTGAGTTTTCAGAGCAAATTGTGTTGGAGGATCGATTCTCCATGCACTCTCTCGCCTCGAGAAATTTCAGTGTGTAAATCTGAAAGTAGTTACTCCATCAGCTTCCATGGTAGCGTAGTGGTGGAGAATGGTAATGGTCATGGTGGTGGTATTGGTAGTGGAGGCGGTGGTGGTGGCTGTAGTGGAAGAAGAGGAGGAGAGGAGGAGGAGGAGGAGAGGGAGGAGGGGAGAGGAGGAGGGGAGGAGGAGGAGGAGGATGGGGAGGATGAGGGGGAGGAGGAGGGGGGAGGAGGAGGAGGAGGGGAGGAGGGGAGAGGGGAGGAGGAGAGGGGAGGAGGAGAGGGGAGGAGGAGGAGGAGGAGGAGGAGGAGGAGGAGGAGGAGGAGGAGGAGGAGGAGGAGGGGGGAGGAGGAGGGGAGGAGGAGGGGGAGGAGGAGGGGGGAGGAGGAGGGGAGGAGGAGGGGAGAGGAGGAGGAGGAGGAGGAGGAGGAGGAGGATGGGAGGAGGAGGAGGATGGGAGGAGGATGGGAGGAGGAGGGGAGGAGGAGGAGGAGGAGGAGGAGGATGGGAGGAGGAGGGGGAGGAGGAGGAGGAGGAGGAGGAGGATGGGAGGAGGAGGAGGAGGTTCAGGAGGAGGAGTAGTGAGCCAAGTGGTGTGTCAGCAGAGGTGGTGGGTAGTCACGGGAGCCACACATGATGCAGCTCAACACGTAGTCTCCTTTATTGTAATATACTACACTCAACCCTCACTGTTTACTGTGTGTATATATGTGTGTGTGTACTCACCTAATTGTGGCTGCAGGGGTCTATCCATAGCTCCTGGCCTCGCCTCTTCACTGGTCGCTACTAGGTCCTCTCTCTTCCTGCTCCGTGAGCTTTATCATACCTCGTCTTAAAACTAGGTATGGATCCTGCCTCCACTACATCACATTCTAGACTATTCCACTTCCCGACAACTCTATGACTGAAGAAATACTTCCTAACATCCCTGTGACTCATCCGAGTCAACTTCCAGTTGTGACCTCTTGTTGCTGTGTCCCATCTCTGGAACATCCTGTCTCTGTCCACCTTGTCTATTCATCTCAAGTGTTTTATACGTTGTTATCATATCCCCCTATCTCTCCTGTTCTCCAGTGTGTGTGTGTGTGTGTGTTTTCGAGGGATATACAAAGTGGAAATCTAGTAGGAAATATAATGAGATTTGATTCATCACTTTCGTTCTCTCTGGTGGCGTGTTAGGCATCATCTTACGTGGGTGTGCACCACAGAATCATACACCCGGCGGCCCAGCCAGTCATCTCTCCCTCTTTCTTAAGACACTGACGCCCATCTTGTGTTTACCTCACATCCATCTCCACAACTTGCCAGAATACGGAAGAAATTTCCATAGATGACCACAAGTTGTCAAAATGTGTCTGCAATTTAGAGGAACCCACAAATTGCCAAAATACTGAAAAAAAAAGATTGTAGATACCCCAAATTTTCCAAAATATGGCCAAAATTTACATATATACCCCAAAAGATATCAAAATATGCCTAAAATTTACTTACATACCCAAAGAGGTATCAAAATATGGCCGAAATTTAGAGATAAGACCTTGTCTGGGACATAGCAGTGGAAATAGTGACCCCTTTCCCAAAACTGTGTATAGGAACCAAATTATCTGCCATTACACGAGGGAGTACTGGTAGATAATTCAGTTCCTATACACAGTTGCTGAAATATGTTCGAAATGAGACCGTGGTAATTCAAGAGAGATTCCTTCTTAATTCAGTGGTGCCCGTGGAATGTGCACCTGAGGGGTGAGCACACAATAGGTGAGGTCCAAACAATGCTGCACTGTGTAGCAGTGGACAGTGTTCAGTGGTGTAACCTTTCCATGCAACTGTGTTTGTTTGCATAGCTTGGACTCGTCTCCACTGCATTAACACTGGCGGCAGCGGATATGTTGACAATACTCAAGTCAGCGGATATGTTGACAATACTCAAGTCAGCGGATATGTTGACAATACTCAAGTCAGCGGATATGTTGACAATACTCAAGTCAGCGGATATGTTGACAATACTCAAGTCAGCGGATATGTTGACAATACTCAAGTCATGATGTAAGCACAACCATTTACAATTGTCAGCTGACGACTTTCCCACTTATGATTCATCCTCGGTCGTCAAGGAGCTAAGAGGTGGGACCAGAGGCCGAGTTACTGAAGTTTACACCTTATTATAGAGAGCCTTATAAATAGCTTAAATAAATATATAAGTGGAAATGTACACAAATAACCCACACATGAGAGACAAGCTTATGACGACGTTTCGGCCCGACTTGTAAATGGTCCAAGTAGGATAGAAACGTCGACGTCAGTTTCTGCCTCCTACATGCGGGTTATTTGCGTATTATTCCAGTCACAGTATTGTGCCTTTGTATTCTTTATAAGGAGAAATTGTGACATATAAAGAAGTCTTTAACAATGACCATTAAAACTTAATCCAACATTTGTAAATTTACATAAAGCTTTAATCTGACATTAGTAACCACATAATAAATTGAATGTAGTCAAATGAGGATAAGTTACAAATGGTGGTGTGTTTGTGTTGGTTAAAGAGCCCCTCATTAGTAGCGAGCTGCTGAATATTACAACGATGTTGTTGTACCACTGGTAATGAACTTACAACCTCAATTCACTCATTGTTCGTGTACTCAAGCCACCAGAGGCCAATTCGTAGAAGTTTAAAGATCACTTAGTTAAGCCAAAACATTGCCTTGTGGACTCCACATAGCTTGCCACAAGCATAAGCTTGCTTGATTGTAATTCACGAGTCCTAATATGTAATAGTGTAACAAGCACTGTGTTGGTAGAGGACGTCCATAGACACATGTCTAACATCTGGGTACCTTTATTGTAGACGTTTCGTCAACCAGTGATTTTATCAATAAAAATTCAAGAACATAATTAGGTAAAAGGACACAAGTGCCAATGTGACATTTTATTGTGGCAACGTTTCGCTCTCCCGGAACTTTGTCAAGCCGTTACGGCTTGACAAAGTATAATTATATACAACACGAGATAATCAGTCCCTCAGCCTTGGGGCTGAGGGACTAATTACCTCATCTGTTGTATATAGTTCTACTGTCTTCCAATTATATCCTTGAATTTGTATAGATAAAGCCACTGAATGGCGAAACATCTACAATAAAGATACCCAGATGTTCCAGATGTATCAAATTCTCCAGCTTGTCGGGACTGTACACCATTCATGTACAACGTCCATACAAGTAATTCATACCTACCTGGAGTCTACCCGGAGGGTATTATATACCCACAATTTAGGTATAAAAATACATTTGAAAGATACTTTATTTGACTTAATTTTGCTGGCCAGGAAGTGTATTAACCCTTAAGTAATATACAGTACACACCAGGACAGAGTGTACATGCAATAAGAGAATGAGGTGTAACAGCAGTTACAGGTGAGTCACATTATTATTATAATCAAGGGGGAAGCGCTAAACCCGGAGGATTATACAGCGCCTGGGGGGGGGATGTGGAAGGCATTCAGGCTTAATTCGGGGAACTGGAGCACAGATCCAATTCCCTAAATCAAGAGCCCCTCACCAACATCAAGGAACCTTCCTTGAGGGGACAGGTGAGTCACAGTAAACGGTACTTTAACAAGTGTAAAATGATCATCTATGTAAAGTGAGAGCACCGTTGTGCGGAACTGCTTTAAGAAACCTGTAATATCACGTCCTCTTACAGTAAACATTGATTCCTTATACATCGTTTTAAGCAAATTTCTTGATATTTGTTCGTTTGGTTAAGTTTGCTGGTTATCTATTTAAGATTTTGCAGTTATATGACTAAATTAAGTCTATTTATACTTGTCAATGATCCTCAGGTACTGTCAAGTACCCGGAGATTATCAATGAGCCCCAGGTACTGGCAAGTACCCGGGGCTTGTCAATGATCATCAGGTACTTGCCAGTACCTGGGGCTTGTCAATGATCATCAGGTACTGGCAAGTACCCGGGGCTTGTCAATGATCATCAGGTACTGGCAAGTACCTGGGGCTTGTCAATGAGCCCCAGGTACTGGCAAGTACCCGGGGCTTGTCAATGATCATCAGGTACTGGCAAGTACCTGGGGCTTATCAATGAACCCCAGGTACTTGTCAATGATCCTCAGGTACTAGCATGTACCCGGGGCTTGTCAATGATCCTCAGGTACTGACAAGTACCCAGAGCTTATCAATGAGCCCCAGGTACTGCGATGTACCAGAGAGTTGGTTGAGCTGAGTAAGAGGAAAGAGGTTGCTATGTTGTAATGTGCCCTGTGCACTTACAGGTACATATTGAATGTATGCCAGCATGGTAGAGGTTAGGTCAGGACGGATGTACAGCCAAGATGATGCCAGTAATAAACACGATGACAATGCCATGAGCGAGGCTAGGTAGACAAAGTCAAGTTGGTGCCAAGAGCAGGTAGGATGTTGAGGCAGTTAAAGAGAGCATACAGGTACACAGTGAATGGTACCAACACAAGACGCTACCACTGATCCTGCTGGAATTGTTGGTATGACTGTGACAATAACAACAGCGTGAGGGTGGGTACTGGACACATCGTGACCTCTTGGGTATGGTAGCACCTCTAGTATGGTAGTGCCAACAACAGACCGTATCAACAGCGTGAGAGTATTGAGCACCACGTGATCTGGTGACTAAGAGTGCCACTGTTGGTATGACGATGCCAACAGAGGAGTGCCAACAGCGTGAGGGAGAGTATTGGGCACCACGTGACCTGGTGACCTTAGAGTGCCACCTCTGGTGGCTCTGGCACTGCTCAGCCCCGTAAGGCTTTACTTGCTCTCACTACTCCTCTTAACTCTCTTCTTACTGTATCATAATTTTACTGTCACTTACTTCTAATATTTTTAAATTTCTTGTTGTTGCTGGCCGTCTACACTTCTAATACACAACTCGAATTTCACAAAAAATAACTTAAGATGTTATGAGGAGTGGCTAAGACACTTAGATAATAACAAAGTGTTCTCCAGGGTAACTTAACACAGCCAGAGGTGTCCAGTAACACGGGATAAACCACTTCTAACATAAACAAGGACGTCACTGTGTTCAGACCTGAACAAACTAACTTTACTTAATAACTAACCAAAATAACGTAGCAGCTCTCTACACCAGCAACGAGAAGGATGATACAAGAGTTTAAACGTGAACCAAGATTGATAATCCAGGGATGAGAAACACACACACGCGCGCGCGCACACACACACACACACACACACACACACACACACACACACACACACACACACACACACACACACACACACACACACACACACACACACACACACACACAGAGTAGTCAGTAAGTGGAATAGTTTGGGAAGCGATGTAGTGGAGGCATGATCCATACATAGCTTTAAGCAGAGGTATGATAAAGCTCACGGTTCAGAGAGAGTGACCTAGTAGCGATCAGTGAAGAGGCGGGGCCAGGAGCTCGGACTCGACCCCCGCAACCTCAACTAGGTGAGTACAACTAGGTGAGTACACACACACACACACACACACACACACACACACACACACACACACACACACACACACACACACACACACACACACACACACACACACACACACACACACACCTTAACAAGGAATCGTTCAAGACACTACACTGTGTATGTTAGGCCCATACTGGAGTATGCAGCACAAATCTGGAACCCACACCTGGTCAAGCACGTAAAGAAGTTAGAGAAAGTACAAAGGTTTGCAACAAGGCTAGTTCCAGAGCTCAGGGGAATGTCGTACGAGGAAAGGTTGAAGGAAATCGGACTGACGACACTGGAGGACAGAAGGGTCAGGGGAGACATGATAACGACATACAAGATACTGCAGGGAATAGACAAGGTGGACAGAGACAGGATGTTCCAGAGAGGGGACACAGAAACAAGGGGTCACAAGTGGAAGCTGAAGACTCAGACGAGTCACAGGGACGTTAGGAAGTATTTCTTCAGTCAAAGAGCCGTCAGGAAGTGGAATAGCCTAGCAAGTGAAGTAGTGGAGGCAGG
>NC_091377.1:6943002-6975502 GCF_038502225.1 Cherax quadricarinatus
GACTACATGATGTAATAATGTAGGGACTAAATGAAAATATAACTACATTGATCCACATACCCTTACAGGGACTGAGCAGTGAAATGACTGATGCTGGTCAAAGGGGGCCCTTTGATGATGTAAATGCGGGTCTGGGGCGCATGATGTGATCAATGTAGCCTGGAGCTGAGATGGAGCCTTGATGCTGGCAGTGGTGATGTTAAGTCAGGGACGCACTGATGCGTCAATATGCTGGTCAGGGCGAGCTTGATGCTGTCAAGGCAGCCTTGATGGGCAGGAGTTGATGCTGGCAAGGCGGCATGATGTAATCAATGTCAGGGCACCTTGATGCTGTATCAAGGTACTGATGACGACATGAGGCAGTTGATGCTGGAGGGCGACTGTGAATATGTCAGGAGACCATGATGCTGGTCAAGAAGGAGATTTAAATGCTGGTAAAGCCTTGATGCATGGTCAAGAGGAGATTTAAATGCGGGTAAAAGTTTGGGGACTGGCAAGGATCTCAAATAATGAACTGCTGACATAATAAGTTGATAATGAACAAGTTACGTCTAACACTGAAATGTTTGTTTCCCAGGCGTCTGACAGTTGAATAATGACGAGACTGACATATCACAAAGTCTGTGGAAAGATTTAGTTGTAATAATGTACTGGAGACTGACATGATGTAATAATGTACTGGGGACTGACATGATGTAATAATGTACTGGGGACTGACATGATGTAATAATGTACTGGGGACTGACATGATGTAATAATGTACTGGGGACTGACATGATGTAATAATGTACTGGGGACTGACATGATGTAATAATGTACTGGGGACTGACATGATGTAATAATGTACTGGGGACTGACATGATGTAATAATGTACTGGGGACTGACATGATGTAATAATGTACTGGAGACTGACATGATGTAATAATGTACTGGGGACTGACATGATGTAATAATGTACTGGGGACTGACATGATGTAATAATGTACTGGGGACTGACATGATGTAATAATGTACTGGAGACTGACATGATGTAATAATGTACTGGGGACTGACATGATGTAATAATGTACTGGGGACTGACATGATGTAATAATGTACTGGGGACTGACATGATGTAATAATGTACTGGGGACTGACATGAGACTGACATGATGTAATAATGTACTGGGGACTGACATGATGTAATAATGTACTGGGGACTGACATGATGTAATAATGTACTGGGGACTGACATGATGTAATAATGTACTGGAGACTGACATGATGTAATAATGTACTGGGGACTGACATGATGTAATAATGTACTGGGGACTGACATGATGTAATAATGTACTGGGGACTGACATGATGTAATAATGTACTGGGGACTGGATGTAATAATGTACTGGAGACTGACATGATGTAATAATGTACTGGGGACTGAGATGATGTACTGGGGACTGATGATGTAATAATGTACTGGAGACTGACATGATGTAATAATGTACTGGGGACTGACATGATGTAATAATGTACTGGGGACTGACATGATGTAATAATGTACTGGAGACTGACATGATGTAATAATGTACTGGGGACTGACATGATGTAATAAGGTTGGGATGCATTTCTCGTACCATGCAACCACCGATATACCTATTATTATTATTATTATTATTATTATTAAGATTATTATTATTATTATTATTATTATTATTATTATTGGATAACTCTAAATTGGCAGGGCTTATACATCATCTGGGGAATGATAATCAGGTGCCTATATATCATCTGGGGAATGATAATCAGGTGCATATACATCATCTGGGGAATGATAATCAGGTGCATATACATCATCTGGGGAATGATAATCAGGTGCATATACATCATCTAGGGAATGATAATCAGGTGCCTATACATCACCTGGGGAATGATAATCAGGTGCCTATACATCACCTGGGGAATGATAATCAGGTGCCTATATATCATCTGGGGAATGATAATCAGGTGCCTATATATCATCTGGGGAATGATAATCAGGTGCCTATATATCATCTGGGGAATGATAATCAGGTGCCTATATATCATCTGGGGAATGATAATCAGGTGTCTATACATCACCTGGGGAATGATAATCAGGTGCCTATACATCACCTGGGGAATGATAATCAGGTGCCTATACATCACCTGGGGAATGATAATCAGGTGCCTATACATCACCTGGGGAATGATAATCAGGTGCCTATACATCACCTGGGGAATGATAATCAGGTGCCTATACATCACCTGGGGAATGATAATCAGGTACCTATACATCACCTGGGGAATGATAATCAGGTGCCTATACATCACCTGGGGAATGATAATCAGGTGACTATACATCACCTGGGGAATGATAGATCATGTTTGATCTTGGGAAGGTTAAAAACAGTTGCCATTCCTTGACTTCAGTGACCTTCAAGAACAAGACAGTTTGCCTTTAAAGGGACATATACACTAGACATGACTAAGATGGCAGACACAATAATAGAGTCAAGTACACTTACACCCTGTGTGTGTATGATGATAGACACAATAATAGAGTCAAGTACACTTACAGCCTGTGTGTGTATGATGATAGACACAATAATAGAGTCAAGTACACTTACACCCTGTGTGTGTATGATGACAGAGTCAAGTACACTTACACCCTGTGTGTATATGATGACAGAGTCAAGTACACTTACACCCTGTGTGTGTATGATGATAAACACAATAATAGAGTCAGGTAGCAGAAGGTAAGTTGTGTTATCTGTTCTTAGTACTTCAGAGAAGAGACGTGATGAAAAGATAGATTAAAGCAAGTAAAACTTGGAATATATTATGAAATAATAGACAGGTACATAACAACGAGAGTAAAGGGAGGTGAATTTCTTCCTTGTCATATAGACGAACCTAGTTTCTTCAATAACCGGAGTTCTATGTTGGAAATGCATAGTAGTAACGTCCTTTATAATGCACTTCTGATGCTGAGCCCATGGGCAGAGAATTTATGATTTACACCCTGTGTGTGTACGATGACAGAGTCAAGTACACTTACACCCTGTGTGTGTATGATGACAGTCAAGTACACTTACACCCTGTGTGTGTATGATGACAGAGTCAAGTACACTTACATCCTGTGTGTGTATGATCCAGCATGTTGATACAACCTTGGCAGCTTAAATACATGTGTATTATATTGCCAGGGAACCATCAAGAGTGACCTCCACTTGTCTCTGTGATGACTGTGTGCTACTAGCACCAACAGCCTCGTTGATCAGGCTGTATATGGTGTCAGAAGTGACTTACACTTGTCTCTGTGATGGTTGTGTGCTGCTAGCTCCAACAGCCTCGTTGATCAGGCTGTATATGGTGTCAGAAGTGACTTACACTTGTCTCTGTGATGGTTGTGTGCTACTAGCACCAACAGCCTCGATAAATTAGACACATGTGCAACTCTTTGGTATCTTTATTGAGGAAACGTTTCGCCACACAGTGGCATCATCAGTCCATACAAAGGAGAATCTTGAAGAACAGGAGGAGAATGAGGTAATCAGTCCCTCAACCTTGAGTCGATGTTGTCAGTCCATCAATCTTGAATAGAATACGGCATATGTGCGGAGAAGGAGCTTATAAACCGTTGGCAGGAGAGGTGCAGCAGTCATAGGTGGTGTAACATTTGTTCAATGTGGAAGTAGGTCGTGCCCAAGAATTAGGCAAGCGAAGATACCCAAGAGTTGCACATGTGGCTAATTTATCAACATGTCGGTTCTCTGAACCATTCATCTACAAACCTGTCAGACACTGCAACTTCTTGGGATCTTAATACTTGGGAATTCTTCGCTTGCCTAATTCTTGGGCACGACCTACTTCCACATTGAACAAATGTTACACCACCTATGACTGCTGCACCTCTCCTGCCAACGGTTTATAAGCTCCTTCTCCGCACGTATGCCGTATTCTATTCAAGATTGATGGACTGACCACATCGACTCAAGGTTGAGGGACTGATTACCTCATTCTCCTCCTGTTCTTCAAGATTCTCCTTTGTATGGACTGATGAAGCCACTGTGTGGCGAAACGTTTCCTCAATAAATATACCCAAGAGTTGCACATGTGTCTAATTTATCAACATGTCGGTTCTCTGAACCATTCATCTACAAACCAACAGCCTCGTTGATCAGGCTGTATATGGTGTCAGAAGTGACTTATACTTGTCTCTGTGATGGCTGTGTGCTACTAGCACCAACAGCATCGTTGATCTCGCTGTACATGGTGTCAGAAGTGACTTACACTTGTCTCTGTGATGACTGTGTGCAGCTAGCATTAACAGCCTCGTTGGTCACGCTGCACATGGTGTCAAAGATGGCTTACACCTCTCTCTGTGATGACTGTGTACCACCAGCACCAACAGCTCCGTAAATTACGCAATACATGTTGACAGAGATGACTTACACTTGAAAACCTGACACTATTGTAGAACTGCTCCTGCAGCCCGACCCTGGGACAGGCTTGTCTGATGCTTGCCTGGTCAACCAGGCTGTTGTTGTACATGATACAACTTACACAGACCATGGCTGAGACATTAATAACATACTATGTAGAATGCCCCTTGTTATCAGCATTTCTAGCAAATCAGGTTAATTTTGTCCCCAAGATGCGACCCACACCAGTCGACTAACACCCAGGTACCTATTTTACTGCTAGGTGAACAGAGACAACAGGTGTTTTAAGGAAACACGCCCAAATGTTTCCACCCGTACGGGGATCGAACCGGGTGATCCATGGCCTCACACTCGGCCTCTGAAAGCTCATTTTGCAAAACGAAAAAAAAATAATTTTGATTTGCACTCATAATTCATAAAATATGGCGCCTCTTACCGGCCATCACCCACCTCCTGGACAGCTGGATCCGCTCGCTTGGTGACGCACTCATTCATACATCGAGTGTCCGTGGTTCGATCCCCGGTACGGGTGGAAACGATGGGTGCATTTCCTTGAGACACCTGCAGTCTCTGTTCACATAGCAGTAAGTAGGTACCTGTGTGTTAGTCACCTTACACCTGCTGTCCCTGTTTACATAGCAGTAAGTAGGTACCTGTGTGTTAGTCACCTTACACCTGCTGTCCCTGTTTACATAGCAGTAAGTAGGTACCTGTGTGTTAGTCACCTTACACTTGCAGTCCCTGTTCACATAGCAGTAAGTAGGTACCTGTGTGTTAGTCACCTTACACCTGCTGTTCCTGTTTATATAGCAGTAAGTAGTTACCTGTGTGTTAGTCACCTTACACCTGCTGTCCCTGTTCACCTAGCAGCAAAACAGGTACCTGGATGTTAGTCGACTGGCGTGGGTGGCATCCTGGTGAAAAAAATTAACCAAATTTTCCAGAAATTCCCCGCATAACAAGGGGATTTTCTATACAGTATGTCACTGATGTCAGCTATGGTCTGTATAAGTTATATCTTGTACTTGTAGATATAAACATTACTCATATATAACAAACAAAGGCACAATACCGTGACTGGCCCCTCCTACTCTTACTACCTCCCCACTACTACATCCTTCCCTCCACTACTACCACCACTACCACTACTACTACTACTACTACCACCTCCTGCCTGTATATACCCATCCTGCTCTCCTTTTCGTTAGTGTGACTTTGTAAATGGTCCAAGTCGGAGCGAAACGTCGTCATAAGTTCCTCTCTTCTACGTGCGGGTTATGTGTGTAAGGATTATTTATTGTTATTATTAGAGTGGCATATAGTAAGAATAATTTTGAACAGTGGTATATAGAGGTGGGTGGCAGGGAGCACCACCACCATGGTTGAGCTTCAAGTGGCACCACTACCTCATTCATTCATAGCACCCTGGCACGGTGCCAACATCAGCCTCAGAATGGCTGCAGTTCACCCATATTTAACTACTGATGTCAGGTATAAATTCCACGTCCACATTGTCCACCTTCCTAGTCTCAGCTGTGACTGGTAAACTTGAGTTTAGTGTTTGGGTTAAACTGCCAGAGGCAGTGTTAGCAGCAGCTGAGGTTACTACTGCCGCTGCTGCTGCTACTGCTACTGCTGATGATGATAGTGGTGGTGGTGGTGGTGCTACTACTGCTGATGATGATAGTGGTGGTGGTGGTGCTGCTACTGCTGATGATGATAGTGGTGGTGGTGGTGCTGCTACTACTGCTGATGATGATAGTGGTGGTGGTGGTGGTGCTACTGCTGCTGATGATCGTAGTGGTGGTGGTGGTGCTACTACTGCTGATGATAGTGGTGGTGGTGGTGCTGCTACTACTGCTGATGATGATAGTGGTGGTGGTGGTGGTGCTACTACTGCTGATGATCGTGGTGGTGGTGGTGGTGCTACTACTGCTGATGATCGTGGTGGTGGTGGTGCTGCTGCTACTGCTGATGATGACTGTGGTGGTGGTGGTGGTGGTGGTGGTGCTACTACTGCTGATGATGATTGTGGTGGTGGTGGTGGTGCTACTACTGCTGATGATGATAGTGGTGGTGGTGTTGGTGCTACTACTGCTGATGATCGTGGTGGTGGTGCTACTACTGCTGATGATAGTGGTGGTGGTGGTGCTGCTGCTACTGCTGATGATCGTGGTGGTGGTGGTGGTGGTGCTACTACTGCTGATGATAGTGGTGGTGGTGGTGCTGCTACTACTGCTGATGATAGTGGTGGTGGTGGTGGTGGTGGTGGTGCTACTACTGCTGATGATAGTGGTGGTGGTGGTGGTGGTGCTACTACTGCTGATGATAGTGGTGGTGGTGGTGCTGCTACTACTGCTGATGATAGTGGTGGTGGTGGTGGTGCTACTACTGCTGATGATAGTGGTGGTGGTGGTGCTGCTACTACTGCTGATGATAGTGGTGGAGTGGTGCTGCTACTACTGCTGATGATAGTGGTGGTGGTGGTAGTGCTACTACTGCTGATGATGATAGTGGTGGTGGTGGTGCTGCTGCTACTGCTGATGATAGTGGTGGTGGTGGTGCTGCTACTACTGCTGATGATAGTGGTGGTGGTGGTGATGCTACTACTGCTGATGATAGTGGTGGTGGTGCTGCTGCTGCTACTGCTGATGATGATAGTGGTGGTGGTGGTGCTGCTGCTACTGCTGATGATAGTGGTGGTGGTGGTGCTGCTACTGCTGATGATAGTGGTGGTGGTGGTGGTGCTACTACTGCTGATGATAGTGGTGGTGGTGGTGCTGCTGCTACTGCTGATGATAGTGGTGGTGGTGCTGCTACTACTGCTGATGATAGTGGTGGTGGTGGTGGTGCTACTACTGCTGATGATAGTGGTGGTGGTGGTGCTGCTACTGCTGATGATCGTGGTGGTGGTGGTGGTGGTGCTGCTACTACTGCTGCTGATGATAGTGGTGGTGGTGGTGCTACTACTGCTGATGATAGTGGTGGTGGTGGTGCTGCTACTACTGCTGATGATAGTGGTGGTGGTGGTGGTGCTACTACTGCTGATGATAGTGGTGGTGGTGGTGGTGCTACTACTGCTGATGATAGTGGTGGTGGTGGTGGTGGTCGTGCTACTACTGCTGATGATGATAGTGGTGGTGGTGGTGGTGGTGCTACTACTGCTGATGATGATAGTGGTGGTGGTAGTGGTGCTACTACTGCTGCTGATGATAGTGGTGGTGGTGGTGGTGCTACTACTGCTGATGATCGTGGTGGTGGTGGTGGTGGTGGTGCTACTACTGCTGATGATAGTGGTGGTGGTGGTGGTGCTACTACTGCTGATGATAGTGGTGGTGGTGGTAGTGCTACTACTGCTGATGATAGTGGTGGTGGTGGTGCTGCTACTACTGCTGATGATAGTGGTGGTGGTGGTGGTGGTGCTACTACTGCTGATGATAGTGGTGGTGGTGGTGGTGCTACTACTGCTGATGATAGTGGTGGTGGTGGTGGTGCTGCTGCTACTGCTGATGATAGTGGTGGTGGTGGTGCTGCTACTACTGCTGATGATCGTGGTGGTGGTGGTGGTGCTACTACTGCTGATGATAGTGGTGGTGGTGGTGGTGCTACTACTGCTGATGATAGTGGTGGTGGTGCTACTACTGCTGATGATAGTGGTGGTGGTGGTGCTGCTACTACTGCTGATGATAGTGGTGGTGGTGGTGGTGGTGCTACTACTGCTGATGATAGTGGTGGTGGTGGTGCTACTACTGCTGATGATAGTGGTGGTGGTGGTGGTGGTGCTACTACTGCTGATGATAGTGGTGGTGGTGCTACTACTGCTGATGATAGTGGTGGTGGTGGTGCTGCTACTGCTGATGATAGTGGTGGTGGTGGTGCTGCTACTGCTGATGATAGTGGTGGTGGTGCTGCTGCTACTGCTGATGATAGTGGTGGTGGTGGTGCTGCTGCTACTGCTGATGATAGTGGTGGTGGTGGTGGTGGTGCTGCTACTGCTGATGATAGTGGTGGTGGTGGTGGTGGTGCTACTACTGCTGAGGATAGTGGTGGTGGTGGTGCTACTACTGCTGATGATAGTGGTGGTGGTGGTGCTGCTGCTACTGCTGATGATAGTGGTGGTGATGCTGCTGCTACTACTGCTGATGATAGCGGTGGTGGTGGTGGTGGTGCTACTACTGCTGATGATCGTGGTGGTGGTGGTGGTGCTACTACTGCTGATGATCGTGGTGGTGGTGGTGGTGCTGCTACTGCTGATGATCGTGGTGGTGGTGGTGGTGGTGCTACTGCTGATGATAGTGGTGGTGGTGCTACTGCTGATGATAGTGGTGGTGGTGGTGCTACTACTGCTGATGATCATGGTGGTGGTGCTACTACTGCTGATGATAGTGGTGGTGGTGGTGCTACTACTGCTGATGATAGTGGTGGTGGTGGTGCTACTACTGCTGATGATCGTGGTGGTGGTGGTGGTGCTACTGCTGATGATAGTGGTGGTGGTGGTGGTGCTACTGCTGATGATAGTGGTGGTGGTGGTGGTGCTGCTACTGCTGATGATAGTGGTGGTGGTGGTGCTGCTGCTACTGCTGATGATAGTGGTGGTGGTGGTGCTGCTGCTACTGCTGATGATAGTGGTGGTGGTGGTGCTACTACTGCTGATGATAGTGGTGGTGGTGATGCTACTACTGCTGATGATAGTGGTGGTGGTGGTGCTGCTACTACTGCTGATGATAGTGGTGGTGGTGGTGCTGCTACTACTGCTGATGATAGTGGTGGTGGTGGTGCTGCTACTACTGCTGATGATAGTGGTGGTGGTGGTGCTGCTACTACTGCTAATGATAGTGGTGGTGGTGCTGCTGCTACTACTGCTGATGATAGTGGTGGTGGTGGTGGTGCTACTACTGCTGATGATAGTGGTGGTGGTGGTGCTACTACTGCTGATGATAGTGGTGGTGGTGGTGGTGCTACTACTGCTGATGATAGTGGTGGTGGTGGTGCTACTACTGCTGATGATAGTGGTGGTGGTGCTGCTACTACTGCTGATGATAGTGGTGGTGGTGGTGCTGCTACTACTGCTGATGATAGTGGTGGTGGTGGTGCTACTACTGCTGATGATAGTGGTGGTGGTGGTGCTGCTACTGCTGATGATAGTGGTGGTGGTGGTGGTGGTGCTGCTACTACTGCTGATGATAGTGGTGGTGGTGCTACTACTGCTGATGATGATAGTGGTGGTGGTGGTGGTGCTACTACTGCTGATGATAGTGGTGGTGGTGGTGGTGCTACTACTGCTGATGATAGTGGTGGTGGTGGTGGTGCTACTACTGCTGATGATTGTGGTGGTGGTGGTGGTGCTACTACTGCTGATGATTGTGGTGGTGGTGCTACTACTGCTGATGATAGTGGTGGTGGTGGTGCTGCTACTACTGCTGATGATAGTGATGGTGGTGGTGCTGCTACTGCTGATGATAGTGGTGGTGGTGCTGCTGCTGCTACTGCTGATGATAGTGATGGTGGTGGTGCTGCTACTGCTGATGATAGTGGTGGTGGTGCTGCTGCTACTGCTGATAATAGTGGTGGTGGTGGTGGTGCTGCTACTGCTGATGATAGTGGTGGTGGTGGTGGTGCTGCTACTGCTGATGATAGTGGTGGTGGTGGTGCTGCTACTGCTGATGATAGTGGTGGTGGTGGTGCTGCTACTGCTGGTGGTGGTGGTGATGCTACAGCTGCTACTGCTGCTGCCGGTGGTGCTGCTGGTGCTGCTGTTGCTACTGCTGGTGGTGGTGGTGCTGCTACTACTGCTGATGATAGTGGTGGTGCTGCTGTTGCTACTGCTGGTGGTGGTGGTGATGCTACTGCTGCTGCCGGTGGTGCTGCTGGTGATAGTGGTGGTGCTGCTGGTGGTGCTGCGTCTAGGTAGTATCTATTGGTTCAAAAGATATATCAATTTATGACACATCTTCAGTTCAACCAGGATCCAAACCCCACCTGCCGCCCACCTGTTACACCCTGCCGCCCACCTTCCACCCACCTGCCGCCCACCTTACCTGGCTGTCCAGCCTCACACTAGAAAAATGACTGAGTTTCAGCAAGCGAGGCTAGAAAAGCAGTCTACCTGCTGCTGCGCCCCCTATCTCAGACCAGGCCACCTGCTGGACGACCTGGTCAACCAGGCCACCTGCTGGATGACCTGGTCCACCAGGCCACCTGCTGGATGACCTGGTCCACCAGGCCACCTGCTGGATGACCTGGTCCACCAGGCCACCTGCTGGATGACCTGGTCAACCAGGCTGCTGATGCTAGCAGTAGGCAACCACACGTAGGTATAACAGCTTCCCCAGGTGATGTATGTCCCCTTCCCCAGAACTATAATAATAACAATAATAATAATAATAATAATAATAATAATAATAATAATAATAATAATAATAATAATAATAATAATTATACACTGAAGGAAAGGCTGGGAAGTTACATTTGGGATGGTCAGATGAATCGTTATATCTGCGCACTTTTGGCAAGAGAGTCATTGAATGAATGATGATGACTGTGTTTCCTTGTTTTGAAAACAATGGTCACAGTGCAGTGGTTAACAGATTTGTCTATTAATGTTAGAATCCGCTTGGTTACAGACTTGTCCCGTCATCGCTACAGTCACAACTGTTGCTTCAGAAAAAAACACTGAGGTATGGGATTATCTGCTTGATCAGCGAGCGAGTCATCAGACAACCAAGACCCGACAACCTCGGCGGATTTTACCACCTGACGAAGTAAACACTACCATCACCACCAGCTGTAATAACAGCAGCAGAAGCAGTGATAACAGCAGCAGCAGTAATAACAGCAGCAGCAGTAATAACAGCAGAAGCAGTAATAACAGCAGTAGCATTAACAGCAACAATGGTGAGGGGTTGACCCTCCGGACCGTCAGCAGATCATAGCTCGTTAATTAGACACGTGCAACATCTGGGATCTTTATCGTGGAAACGTTTGGCCACACAGTGGCTTCGTCAAAGAAGAATAGTTAAGACCAGAAGGAGTCTGAAGTAATCAGTCCCTCAGCCAGGAGTCGATGTAATCAGTCCATCATATTCCTTTCAGTCCCTCAGCCTGGAGTCGATGTAATCAGTCCATCATATTCCTTTCAGTCCCTCAGCCTGGAGTCGATGTAATCAGTCCATCATATTCCTTTCAGTCCCTCAGCCTGGAGTCGATGTAATCAGTCCATCATATTCCTTAGAACACAACATATGCGCGAAGAAGGGACATATATGGTCCTCTAAACCATTTATCTACACTCCTGGCCTGTACCCGCACCTTGTTATTGGCCTCAGGGCGCACTGGGGACATATAAAACGTACAGCCATTAGTCAACTTCCACTTTAACCGAGATTCTTTTCCGGACACTGGAATGCAGGATTCGATACGGCGAAAGCTGTCAGTGTCCCTATAAACACCAACAACCGCACCTAGTTAAGAGGCGCCTGAGTTTCCCTGTCTGCTAATATCGTGTTTATTTTTTTCTACTATAATCTACCTTATCCACAATTACTATCGCATTTGTGATAGTAATTGTGGTATAACTTAACAAATTTTTGAGGACAACTGTGTTGCAGGGTCGCCTGGCGTTTGCCTGGCCAGCAGTAACAGCCTCGTTGATCAGGTCCTGATCCACTGGGAAGCCTGGTCAAGGACTGGGCCGCGGGGGCGTTGACCCCCGGAACACTCTCCAGGTAGACTGGCACGTCCAATAGTTCTGAACCACGGATAACTTTACCTTTGACGAGTTTCGCGAATTTTCCTACTCCAGCAGTCTGGTCCTGGGTCAGGTTTGTCTGGTGCCTGGTCAGCCAAGCTATTGTTGCTGGTGGCCCGCAGGCCCACATATCCACCACAGCCTGGTTGATCTGGCACCTGTTGGAGGTACTTGTCCAGTTTACTCTTGAGTCCCAGCAGTGTCTGTGACATCTGAACTCTGGTGACCGGGTCACCTACGACTAACAATCCACTCAATAGACAATTTGTAGTTTATCCTGACAAACAATATCTGAAAGTCACACTTGGTAATGTTTACTTAAGATTCGTGCAGTGCACACTGGCCCCTGGTACTCGAATTTGACTCCTTGTAACCCCAGCCAATGACTCTTAGTTTCTGACATAGCAATCTATCCACCATAGTCCTTGTCTCCTACAAGGTGTGTGTGTGTGTGTGTGTGTGTGTGTGTGTGTGTGTGTGTGTGTGTGTGTGTGTGTGTGTGTGTGTGTGTGTGTGTGTGTGTGTGTGTGTGAGTGTGAGTGTGTGATACAACACATTCCTACAGACACTACTTATTCAACCTTCCACTCATCTCCGCGATTAGTCTGGTTGGAAATCTTCAAATCTTTTTGAGTTCCAGTACACATGATTGATTGGAGAGGAAGAGGAGTGCACTGAGGGGAGAGAGAAAGAGAGAGAGAGAGGAAGGCAGCAGTACAGTACCAGTACCCTCCTCACCCACCATTGTGAGGACCTCCTCAACACCCACCTCACTGATCAATATTATCTGCTTATTGAACACATCCACCACACTGCTACACACACACTCGACCCCTGCAACCACAACTAGGTGAGTACACACACACACACACACACACACACAGGAGTGTGGGAGGGGTGGGTGTGGGAGGGGTAGACAAAGTAAGAGCATCATTCAATAGTGTGTGTATGTGGGGGGGCGGCCACATAGGGGTAGCGGATCTCTCAATCACATACATTACCCTCCTCCCCCTCTCATTCAACCCCCCCTCCCTTACCACCTCGTAACCCCTCACCTACTTCTCCCACTTCTTCTCCCTCCGCTTACTCCTCTTCGCTAATCAGTGTAAGTCCAATCAGTGCTGTAATTAACGCAAGTTCCACAAGTCACATCCTCAGTCAACCAAAGTGTAATGTCTAAAGCGAAGTGCGAGTTGCAGGCACTAACAGCCTCGCTGATTAGGCAGTCAACCACTGCAAGATGACCACAGAATCATGTACAGGTACAGCAAAGCTAGACTTTAATACAGCAGTCATTTACTGGTGATCACTTAAGCAGACTTAACCTAACACACACACACACAAACACACACACACACACACACACACACACACACACACACACACACACACACACACACACACACACACACACACACACACACACACACACACACACACACACAGAACAGGAAGGTACACCAACAAGGGATATACCAACAAGTGTTGGATGAGATACACACAACCGAGGAGGAGGTGAAGAAGCTGCTAAACTTGATACCTCAAAGGCGGTGGGACTGGACATCTCTCCGTGGACCCTTAGAGAGGAAGCAGAAACGCTGTGTGTGCCACTAACAACAATTTTTAACCCATCCATTGCAACTGGGCAACCACCTGAGGTATGGAAGACGGCAAATGTAGTCCCCATTTTTAAGAAAGGAAACAGATAAAAGGTACTAAACTACAGACCTGTGTCACTGACGTGTATAGTATGTAAAGTCAGGGAGAACATTATCAGGAGGAGAGTGGTGGAGCACCTAAAACGGAACAAGCTTATAAACGACAACCAGCACAGATTCAGGGAAGGAAAATCCTGTGTTACAAACCTGCTGAAGTTTTATGACAAGGTAATTGCGGTAAGACACGAGAGAGAGAGGTAGGTAGACTGCATTTTCTTGGACTGCAAGAAGACCGTCGACACATTTCCTCACAAGAGGTTAATGCAAAAGCTCGAGGATCAGGCACGCATAACAGGAAGCGCACTGCAATGAATCAGAGAATACTTGACAGGGAGGCAACAAGGAGTCATGGTACTTGACGAGGTGTCAGAGTGGGCGCCTGTGATGAGCGGAGTTCCACAGGGGTCAGTCGTAGGACCACTGCTATTTTTAGTATATGTGAATGACATGACGGAAGGGATAGACTCAGAAGTGTCCCTGTTTGCAGATGATGTGAAGCTAATGAGGAGAATTAGTTCGGAGGAGGATCAGTTAGGACTACAAAGAGACCTGGACAGGCTGCAAGCCTGGTCCAACAACTGGCTCCTCGAATTTAACCTCGCCAAATGTAGCCATGAAGATTGGGGAAGGGCAAAGAAGACCGCAGACAGAGTATGGGCTAGGTGGCCAAACACTGCAACCCTCACTCAAGCAAAAGGATCTTGGAGTGAGTATAACACCGAGCACATCTCCTGAGGCACACATCATCCAGATAACACTGCTGCAGCATATGGGCGCCTGGCAAACCTAAGAATAGCGTTCCGATACCTCGGTAAAAAATCGTTCAAGACTCTATACACCGTGTACGTCAGGCCCATACTGGAGTATGCAGCACCAGTTTGGTACCCACCCCTGGTCAAGCACGTCAAGAAATTAGAGAAAGTGCAATGGTTTGCAGGAAGAATAGTTTCAGAGCTAAGGGGAATGTCCTACGAAGAAAGGTTCAGGGAAATCGGCCTGACGACACTGGAGGACATGATGGTTAGGGGAGACACGATAACAACATACAAAATACTGCGAGGAATTGACAAGGTGGAAAGAGACAGGATGTTCCAGAGAGGGGACACAGAAACAAGGGGACAAAATTGGAAGGTGAAGACTCAGATGAATCAAAGGGATGTTAGGAAGTATTTCTTCAGTCACAGAGTTGTCAGGAAGTGGAATAATCTGGCAGGTGACGTAGTGGAGGCAGGAAGCATACATAGTTTTCAGACGAGGTATGACAAAGCTCAGGAAGCAGAGAGAGAGAGGACCTAGTAGCGACCAGTGAAGAGGCGGGGCCAGAAGCTATGAATCAACCCCTGCAATCACAAATAGGTGAGCACACACACACACACACACACACACACACACACACACACACCCACACACACACACACACACACACACACACACACACACACACACACACAAACATGAGCAGCACGCTTTAGTGAGGCACGTAAGTTCCCCCCCCCCCCCCCCCCCGTCTTCTAATAACATGTTAATTTTTCCACTATAATCTACCTTGTCCATAATTACAATGACATTTGCTTTGTCTGTTTCGTAAGGTGAAGTCCAGGATCTTTCATTAATTCTTGCTATAACTTAACAGATCTTTGCGGACAATTGTGTTGCAGAGGTGTGAGCTTCTCTCAGACCTCTGCAACAAAATTATGCGATAGTAATTATGTACAAGGTATATTATAGATAAAAATGAACATGTTATTAGATGACGGAGGAATTTACGTACCTCTTAATACTTAATATTATTATTATCACCACAGAGACGACAGAGCAGGAGGAAGGTGAAGGAAGCAAGAGGTGAGCCGCGAGTTGACACTGATGGTAGTTAAGTCATGACTGTGATGAACACTGGCAAGTCTGTGTCTGGAGTAAACACCAGCCTCTGCCAAGAGAATTTGGCAAAATATTTGGAGAGAGAGAGAGAGAGAGAGAGGGGTGGGGGAAGGGGGTTGGAGACCAGGCTGTAGGGAAGATAATCCCCAGAATCACTAACTGTGACGCCTGTGGATATAACTCACACTGAATTTACTGTAAAATGATAAAAACTTACATAATTACTAACTTGCTTTCTTGCTGTTCTATTTGCTAACTCTAATAGGTAGCTATCTTGCAGGTGGAGGTTGGCAGGGTTGGGGTTGGATGGGGGGTACTGGGGAGGAGGTTGGGGATTGGGAGTGGGAGTGCCACATGGTCAGTGTCAACGTGTTCACCACAAACCAGGCTGGTCAGTGCGTGTGTCTGCCTCAACACCCACGTTATAACTACGCACTCTTGTGTTGCAGAGAAATTCCCTTGAAGGACGAAGAGGCATGTTTTGATGCCGCTAAAGAGCTATCCTCCCCTTCCCTGGGTCAACCCTAATAATAATAATAATAATAATAATAATAATAATAATAATAATAATAATAATAATAATAATAATAATAATAATAATCTTTATTCCTACAAGTACGTGATACAACGTATACAGACCATAACTGACAACAATGACGTACTATACAGAGCCGAATGGAAATAAATGGTATAAAATACCGACAGCATTCTCCACCTGACCTCAGCATTCTGAACCTGACTATAAATACTCGCGTTCCTTCCACCCCAGGTAGTTCTGTTTGTGACTTGAAAAAGCCCACTGTGTGGGCGAAACGTAGTTAATAAAGGATCACATTATACTGCATTTGTGTTTATATTTCCACTAAACAGAGCCCTTTGATATGCAGTATATTTCGGGCAAATTAGGTCAATTTTGTCCCCAGGATGCGACCCACACCAGTCCACTAACACCCAGGTACCTATTTTACTGCTTGGTGAACATGGACAGCAGGTGTCTTAAGGAAACACGTCCTAATGTTTCCACCCTTACCAGGAATCGAACCACGGACCTCAGTATGTGAGCTGAGTGCGCTACCGGTCAAGCTTTACCACTTGATAAGAGCTCCCTACAGGCAGCTTAATGTCGAAACAAGCATAGGTTTCAAGAAGCTGAGCAGCTTAATTCTCCAAGTGCCAGATCAGCCAGGTTGTGATGGTTATGCAGGAGGATAGCATAATAGTCTGCTTGACCAGGCAGTCAAGAGAGCATATAAATACCCTAGAAACTGGTCACTGTTAAATCACAGTCACAATATTGTGACTGGAACTGTTCACCAAACACCAGCAGCTAGGAAAGGATCCTTTTGACGATGTTTCACCCCATCCTGGATCATTGTCAGTGACTTGAGAGTGGCCCCGGACGGGGCGAAATATCGCCACTGCTATATCGCAAATAAGTGTTTTTTGCTTCCATGGATAAAGTTCTTTGTCTCCATATATATGTGTGTGTGTGTGTGTGTGTGTGTGTGTACTCACCTAATTGTACTCACCTAATTGTGGTTGCAGGGGTCGAGACTCAGCTCCTGGCCCCGCCTCTTCACCGATCGCTACTAGTTCCTCTCTCTCTCTGCTTCCTGAGCTGTATCATACCTCTTCTTAAAACTATGTATGGTTCCTGCCTCCACTACTTCACTTGCTAGGCTATTCCACTTCCTGACAACTCTATGACTGAAGAAATACTTCCTAACGTCCCTGTGACTCGTCTGAGTCTTCAGCTTCCAGTTGTGACCCCTTGTCCCTGTGTCCCCTCTCCGGAACATCCTATCTCTGTCCACTTTGTCTATTCCCCGCAGTATCTTGTATGTCGTTATCATGTCTCCCCTGACCCTTCTGTCCTCCAGTGTCATCAGTCCGATCTCCCTCAACCTTTCCTCGTACGACATTCCCTTGAGCTCTGGGACTAGCCTTGTTGCAAACCTTTGTACTTTCTCTAACTTCTTGACGTGCTTGACCAGGTGTGGGTTCCAGACTGGTGCTGCATACTCCAGTATGTGTGTATGTGTGTGTGTGTGTGTGTGTGTGTGTGTGTGTGTGTGTGTGTGTGTGTGTGTGTGTGTGTGTGTGTGTGTGTGTGTGTGTGTGTGTGTGTGTGCGCGCGTCTGTGCGTCGAGTCATAGCTCCTGGCCCTGCCTCGTAACTCTGCAGTTCTGGGGTGGGAATTTAAGTTTTCCTCTCTCGTAGCAATAGTGGCAATCATCTGCTTGTTCCTAACCTCTTATCACACATACTTGAAACTGTGTAAGAAGTCTGCCTCCACCATCTCCTCATCCGGCTTATTCCACTTCTTTACCATCCTGAGAGGGATTTCCTAACATCCCTGTTACTCATCAGCGTTTATAACTTTCACTTATCCGTATTGTTCCTGTACCTTGTGCGCTGTATAGCCCTTGTGGCTTAGCGCTTCTTTTTGATTATAATAATCCTGTACCTTGCATTTCACAGAGTTTTTAATCTGCTCTATATATTATCATGTCTTTCTTGCAAGGTTTCCTAAGTCTAATTCTTGAGAGTCATAGTTCAACCTCGCTCTGTTATGAAAGTAATCTAACTGCAAGCCACAATATATAATGTAATCGTTACGTTAATGGTATACAATACAGACTAGTTGATGAATAAGACATACGTGTAAGTCACAGTAGTATAGTACACTGTGGGTCTTCTCACTATGTAACTGTTATATGGAACAGAGCAGTTGCTACCCTCCTGTGTGTACTAATGTACGCTATACACAAGTGATTTTAACTGAAGGAATTACTGTTGTATTTTTTAAAAAATACTATGAATTTTAGTGTCAATATACTTATAGTGTTGATAGCCGGACATGGGTTGGTGAGAGAAGAACAGTGACTGCACTGTGAAGGATGGCTGGTGATGTTGTGGTTTGGAAGAGTCATTTAAGGTGTGATATCCGTCCACTTTTAGCAAGACACTTACTGTTGATAATGGTATAAAATGCTGACAAGTTGAAGAGACATGTGCAACAGTTGGGTATCTTTATTGATGAAACGTTTCGCCTACACAGTAGACTTCTTCAGTTAAAAAGGGAGCAGTAGAAATGAAATAGAGATGATGTAACCAGTCCATCAACCTTGGAGAAAAAGTATTCGAGGTGGTCAGTCCCTCAGCCTGGAGAAGAGTTTAGCTCCATGAAGATGAACTCTTCTCAACTCTTCTACTGCTGCCTTTGTATTTAACTGAAGAAAGCTACAGTGTAGGCGAAACGTTTCATCAATAAAGATTCCCAAGATACCTACTGAATGAGTCAAGGAAAAATTGTTTCGTGGTGCGTCCTCCACACCTTGCTCCTGTGTCGCTGCGCCACACACTCACCTCTCTGTGTTTCTTAAATACTTCAAACAGACTATTGTGGGTCGCGCTCAGGTAATAGTGACGTCATAGAGGTGCCCTCCAATCACGCACACCTACCAAAAGAACACCTCCCCACCCCCTTCCTCCACAACCACAATGAACCCTTGCTGGAATACTTGACGATATCCTCATTTTCCTGCTGACGTCTGCCACCTCATGCTGACGCATTTCAGCACCTTCTATGAACTCAATCCAACGTGGTGGAATATGACACGGAAACAAGATAGTTTTTTGCTCCTACTGTGTATGCATTTTTTTTTAATATTAAAAAAAGAGAACATACCCTACCACCAGCACTCTGACATAAGTGGCGCCTGCCACCACTCTTGCTAAACAAGATCACGTGAAAACTCTTTGTACCGGCAGCGAGACGCTGCTTGAGGAAGGCAGTGTCCGTGTTTTATCATTTATCACACCAGGCAGGGATGTACCAGGCAGGGATGCACCAGGCAGGGATGCACCAGGCAGGGATGCACCATGCAGGGATGCACCATGCAGGGATGCACCAGGCAGGGATGCACCAGGCAGGGATGCACCAGGCAGGGATTCACCAGGCAGGGATGCACCAGCCAGGGATGCACCAGGCAGGGATTCACCAGGCAGGGATGCACCAGGCAGGGATTCACCAGCCAGGGATGCACCTGGCAGGGATTCACCAGGCAGGGATGCACCAGCCAGGGATGCACCAGGCAGGGATTCACCAGGCAGGGATTCACCAGGCAGGGATGCACCAGCCAGGGATGCACCAGGCAGGGATTCACCAGGCAGGGATGCACCAGGCAGGGATTCACCAGGCAGGGATGCACCAGGCAGGGATGCACCAGGCAGGGATGCACCAGCCAGGGATGCACCAGGCAGGGATGCACCAGGCAGGGATGCACCAGGCAGGGATGCACCAGGCAGGGATGCACCAGGCAGGGATGCACCAGGCAGGGATGCACCAGGCAGGGATGCACCAGGCAGGGATGCACCAGGCAGGGATGCACCAGGCAGGGATGCACCAGGCAGGGATGCACCAGGCAGGGATGCACCAGGCAGGGATGCACCAGGCAGGGAAGCACCAGCCAGGGATGCACCAGCCAGGGATGCACCAGGCAGGGATGCACCAGGCAGGGATGTACCAGGCAGGGATGCACCAGCCAGGGATGCACCAGCCAGGGATGCACCAGGCAGGGATGTACCAGGCAGGGATGTACCAGGCAGGGATGCACCAGGCAGGGATGCACCAGGCAGGGATGCACCAGCTAGGGATGCACCAGGCAGGGATGTACCAGGCAGGGATGCACCAGGCAGGGATGCACCAGCCAGGGATGCACCAGGCAGGGATGCACCAGCCAGGGATGCACCAGGCAGGGATGCACCAGGCAGGGATGCACCAGGCAGGGATGCACCAGCCAGGGATGCACCAGCCAGGGATGCACCAGGCAGGGAAGCACCAGCCACGGATGCACCATGCAGGGATGTACCAGGCAGGGATTCACCAGGCAGGGATTCACCAGGCAGGGATGTACCAAGCAGGGAAGCACCAGGCAGGGATGCACCATGCAGGGATGCACCAGGCAGGGATGCACCAGGCAGGGATGCACCAGGCAGGGATGCACCAGGCAGGGATGCACCAGGCAGGGATGCACCAGGCAGGGAAGCACCAGCCACGGATGCACCATGCAGGGATGTACCAGGCAGGGATTCACCAGGCAGGGATGTACCAAGCAGGGAAGCACCAGGCAGGGATGCACCAGGCAGGGATGCACCAGGCAGGGATGCACCAGGCAGGGATGCACCAGGCAGGGATGCACCAGGCAGGGATTCACCAGGCAGGGATTCACCAGGCAGGGATGCACCAGGCAGGGATGCACCAGGCAGGGATGCACCAGTCAAGGCTACACCAGGCAAGGATGCACTAGGCAAGGGTGCACCAGGCAGGGATGCACTAGGCAGGGATGCACCAGGCAGGGATTCAACAAGCAGGGATTCAACAGGCAGGGATGCACCAGCCAAGGCTGCACCAGGCAGGGATGTACCAGGCAGGGATTCACCAGGCAGGGATGCACCAGGCAGGGATGCACCAGGCAGGGATGCACCAGCCAAGGCCGCACCAGGCAGGGATGCACCAGGCAGGGATGCACCAGCCAAGGCTGCACCAGGCAGGGATGCACTAGGCAAGGATGCACCAGGCTGGGATGCACCAGGCAGGGATGCACCAGCCAATGCTGCACCAGGCAGGGATGCACCAGGCAGGGATGCACCAGCCAAGGCTGCACCAGGCAGGGAAGCACCAGCCACGGATGCACCAGGCAGGGATGCACCAGGCAGGGATGCACCAGCCAAGGCTGCATCAGGCAGGGATGCACTAGGCAAGGATGCACCAGGCTGGGATGCACCAGGCAGGGATGCACCAGGCAGGGAAGCACCAGCCACGGATGCACCAGGCAGGGATGCACTAGGCAAGGATGCACCTGGCTGGGATGCACCAGGCAGGGAAGCACCAGCCACGGATGCACCAGGCAGGGATGCACCAGGCAGGGAAGCACCAGCCACGGATGCACCAGTCAGGGATGCACCAGCCAAGGCTGCACCAGGCAGGGATGCACTAGGCAAGGATGCACCAGGCTGGGATGCACCAGGCTGGGATGCACCAGGCAGGGAAGCACCAGCCACGGATGCACCAGCCACGGATGCACCAGGCAGGGATGCACTAGGCAAGGATGCACCAGGTTGGGATGCACCAGGCTGGGATGCACCAGGCAGGGAAGCACCAGCCACGGATGCACCAGGCAGGGATGCACCGGGCAGGGATGCACTAGGCAAGGATGCACCAGACTGGGATGCACTAGGCAAGGATGCACCAGGCTGGGATGCACCAGGCTGGGATGCACCAGGCAGGGATGCACCAGGCAGGGATGCACCAGGCAGGGATGCACCAGGCAGGGATGCACCATTAAATTTCTTTTACATTAATAAAACCCATTCGAACACATCAGCAGTGTGCTGCTACCATCTTCCACATGAACGCTGCACACTGGCAACAAGAGCTAACTTTATTTCCCTGTTATACACCAACACGCAGGATAAAACTCATACAAGGTGGTCAAATTTGGCAGCCTGAGCTGGCAGACTTCGGTAGGGAGATGAAAATACCATACATTAAAGTTCTGCAGTGAGGCAAGTACTTGGAGAGTAAGTGAACAAGAATACCGGCGAATAAAAAAAAAAAAGCGGTTTTGCTGCCCTCCATCACACAGGATGGTTTTGCTGCCCTCCATCACACAGGATGGTTTTGCTGCCCTCCATCACACAGGATGGTTTTGCTGCCCTCCATCACACAGGATGGTTTTGCTGCCCTCCATCACACAGGATGGTTTTGCTGCCCTCCATCACACAGGATGGTTTTGCTGCCCTCCATCACACAGGATGGTTTTGCTGCCCTCCATCACACAGGATGGTTTTGCTGCCCTCCATCACACAGGATGGTTTTGCTGCCCTCCATCACACAGGATGGTTTTGCTGCCCTCCATCACACAGGATGGTTTTGCTGCCCTCCATCACACAGGATGGTTTTGCTGCCCTCCATCACACAGGATGGTTTTGCTGCCCTCCATCACACAGGATGGTTTTGCTGCCCTCCATCACACAGGATGGTTTTGCTGCCCTCCATCACACAGGATGGTTTTGCTGCCCTCCATCACACAGGATGGTTTTGCTGCCCTCCATCACACAGGATGGTTTTGCTGCCCTCCATCACAGAGGATGGTTTTGCTGCCCTCCATCACACAGGATGGTTTTCCTGTTACACCATCATACAAGATGGTGTTCCTGTTACACCATCATACAAGATGGTGTTCCTGTTACACCATCATACAAGATGGTGTTCCTGTTACACCATCATACAAGATGGTGTTCCTGTTACACCATCATACAAGATGGTGTTCCTGTTACACCATCATACAAGATGGTGTTCCTGTTACACCATCATACAAGATGGTTTTCCTGTCATACCATCACACGAGATGAATGACACATTACATAATGAAGGCCCCATTGGAAATAGTCACTAACTTTTTTAGGTTAACCCAGGTAATTCCGGATCAGCCGGGCTGTGGCTCGTACGTTGGTTTGCGTGCAGCCAGCAGCAACAGCCTGGTTGATCAGGCTCTGATCCACCAGGAGGCCTGGTCTCAGACCGGGCCGCGGGGGCGTTGACCCCCGGAACTCTCTCCAGGTAAACTCCAGGTATATATGATAATTGTACTATGTGTACCTGTGTCTAAATAAACTTATTAAATGTACCAGCTTGAGCTGGGAGACTTCAGTAGGTCTATAAATATACCGTTTAAGTATTCCACTATAGCTCTGGCTGTTTTAAGGTTACCTTCCAGCAGTACTGCAGTTACTCCTACGGGGATTTATCATTTTGAATGTCTCGTAGCTGGGTTGGTAGTGCACTCAGCTTACACACTGAGATCCCTGGTTCGATCCCCGGTATGGGTGGAAACATTTGGACGTGTTTCCTTAAAGCACCTGCTGTCCATGTTCACCTAGCAGTAAGTAGGTACTTGGGTGTTAGCCGGCTGGTGTGGGTCGCATCCTAGAGACAAAATTAACCTAATTTGCCCGAAATGCTCCGCATAACCAAAGGCTTTCTATATAGTATGTCACTGATATCAGCTATGGTCTGTATAAGTTGTATCATGTAGAAATAATAATAATTATTATTATTATTATTATTATTATTATTATTATTATTATTATTATATTAAGTCTAGCCTCACCTGGGATTCAAACCTGGGTTTGAATCCCAGGTGAGTCGCAGAGATGCGACTCTATATATACTGGCTCCCTTACCTTCGTGTGTTAGTGTGTGACTAGTTAATGGTACTCTAAATAAGTGGTTATAATCATAACCATAATTTTTAAAGGGGTGGAGTGGTAAGCCAGTAGAAGGCCTCGGTCAGATGACCAAAAGCTCCAGCTGTGGGTCATCATCAGACTAAGACCCGAGTCAGGAAACGCTTGCTCTGTTTCCTGACAAACTTTACCCAACCTAACTTAGTTAATGTTGAAGTCGGATCAAAACGTCGCCATACCTGGAAAGTACTCGAGGTCCTGGTCCCAAATCTTCACACTGCCATAACAACATACTGGATTGAGAGATATGGGAGGAAGGGCAAAATAAACCCAGTGAGGAGCAGGGGTGCGGTGAGCACAATAAGGGAACACTGTATCAACATCCGTGGCCCCAGATTATTCAACATCTTACCAGAAGATATCAGAAACACTGCTGGAACAAGTGTAGAAGTCTTCAAGATGTAAGTGGACAAGTATCTTCACCAAGTGCCGGATCAACCAGGCTGTGATTGAAATGTGGGGAAGCAGGCAATCTGGTTAACCAGGCTACCACCAGACGAGCAGCGCTGCATGACCCTTGTCGATTTAGCGCTTTATTTGATTATGATAATACCACCAGACGAGCCGGGCCTAGGGCCGGGCTCTGGGAGTAGACAAGCTCTGGGAACTCGTCAAAGGTATATCAAAGGTATAAGATAAAGGTGAGTTTCTCCTATTTAATTTCTGTTTTGATAAATTAGACACATGTGCAACTCTTGGGTATCTTTATTGAGGAAACGTTTCGCCACACAGTGGCTTCATCAGTCCATACAAAGGAGAATCTTGAAGAATAGGAGGAGAATGAGGTAATCAGTCCCTCAACCTTGAGTCGATGTGGTCAGTCCATCAATCTTGAATAGAATACGGCATACGTGCGGAGAAGGAGCTTATAAACCGTTGGCAGGAGAGGTGCAGCAGTTATAGGTAGTGTCACATTTGTTCAATGTGGAAGTAGGTCGTGCCCAAGAATTAGGCAAGCGAAGATACCCAAGAGTTGCACATGTGGCTAATTTATCAACATGTCGGTTCTCTGAACCATTCATCTACAAACCTGTCAGACACTGCAACTTCTTGGGATCTTAATACTTGGGAATTCTTCGCTTGCCTAATTCTTGGGCACGACCTACTTCCACATTGAACAAATGTTACACCACCTATGACTGCTGCACCTCTCCTGCCATACGGTTTATAAGCTCCTTCTCCGCACGTATGCCGTATTCTATTCAAGATTGATGGACTGACCACATCGACTCAAGGTTGAGGGACTGATTACCTCATTCTTCTCCTGTTCTTCAAGATTCTCCTTTGTATGGACTGATGAAGCCACTGTGTGGCGAAACGTTTCCTCAATAAAGATACCCAAGAGTTGCACATGTGTCTAATTTATCAACATGTCGGTTCTCTGAACTATTCATCTACAATTTCTGTTTTGCCAGTGATGTAATATATGGGATGATTCATGAAGAATTAGACACATGTGCAACATCTGGGTATCTTTATTTGTAGACGTTTCGCCCTCCAGTGAAGAATTATGTGAAAAAGATGAAGTAATCAGTAATTAGTACCTCATTATGTCCTTGTATTGATAAAGTCACTGGATGGCGAAACGTCTACAAATAAAGATACCCAGATGTTGCACATACGTCTAATTCTTTGTCTTGTCGGTATTGTCTACCATTTATGTACATGTGGATACTTGATCACTGTGAAAATATACAGCCCCGGGAGATCCTGCCGAGCATCCGTTACGATTTACAGTCTGGTGAGGCGCCACTGACTCATCCAGCCTCAGCGTTCCTACATCACCTGATTACGTAAATAGTGATAAGAGGAGCACTTTTGGAGCAGTCTACACAGCTCAGGAGTCTTATCCGGCCTTGCTGTTGTATACCTGGAGAGAGTCTCGGGGGTCAACGCCCCCGCGGCCTAATGGAAATAAATAATTTTTATTTTTTGGGGTTATCCTAGGTTCACTACATATGTGCTGCTATGTATGATAATCCATGTAACTGTATTTGTGTATACCTCAATAAACTTACTGTGACCAGGCCTCATGGCGGATCAGGGCTTGATCAACCAGGCTGTTACTGGTGATCGCACGTAAACCGACGTACGAACCACAGCCCGGCTGATCAGGTACTGACTTTAGGTGCCTGTCCAAAGCCTTCTTGAAGACAGCCAGGTATACAATACCGACAAGATGAGAATTAGACACATGTGCCACATCTGGGTATCTTCATATGTAGACTTCATTAATACAAATTCAAGGATATAACTGGAAGACAGTACAGTAGCGCGCCTCTGGCAAGACAGTGATGGAGTTTACCTGGAGTTTACCTGGAGAGAGTTCCGGGGGTCAACGCCCCCGCGGCCCGGTCTGTGACCAGGCCTCCTGTCAGCAGACATCTCGTGAATAACGATGAAAGATTTTCTTTTTTCGGGCCACCCTAACTATTGCACATATGTCTTACCATCACATGACTAAGACCCGCGTCAGGAAACACTTGTCTTGTTTCCTGGCGAACCTTCCCTGCGCGAGAAACAAGTCACATGTGCCTTCTTATCATCTTTAATTAGGAAACATTTCGCCAACAGTGGCTCTGGAACTGTTGCGAAATATTTCCTCAATAAAAATAAAAGGCTGGGTGGGTCATTGGCATAATCCGGGGGGTGGGTCATTGGTCTAATCCAGGAGGGAAACATGGACCTGCTCCGCTTGGGTCAGTAGGCCTATTGCAGTGTTCCTTCTGATGTTCTTATGTTCTAAACTAACCTGACACTGTATAGGCGCCTCATTTCCCACTTCTCACTACTACCCATCACATTTCACCCGATATATTGTGTGATCAATTCGTACTGGGGGTAATGATGTTTGATCCAAGGAGGGAAGAGTAGCCCCAATTTCTTGGATTAAATATTCTTCAGTATTACGACCCCCCACCCCTCCCTTGAAGGTCATGTGGTGTACACTATAATGTACTCTCACAGGAGACACGGCTCTGGCACCAATGTTATGATGTGTACAATATTATGTACTCTCACAGGAGACACGGCTCTGGCACCAATGTTATGATGTGTACAATATAATGTACTCTCACAGGAGACACGGCTCTGGCACCAATGTTATGATCTATATAATATAATGTACTCTCACAGGAGACACGGCTCTGGCACCAATGTTATGATGTGTACAATATAATGTACTCTCACAGGAGACACGGCTCTGGCACCAATGTTATGATGTGTACAATATAATGTACTCTCACAGGAGACACGGCTCTGGCACCAATGTTATGATCTATATAATATAATGCACTCTCACAGGAGACACGGCTCTGGCACCAATGTTATGATGTGTACAATATAATGTACTCTTACAGGAGACACGGCTCTGGCACCAATGTTATGATCTATATAATATAATGTACTCTCACAGGAGACACGGCTCTGGCACCAATGTTATGATCTACATAATATAATGCACTCTCACAGGAGACACGGCTCTGGCACCAATGTTATGATCTACATAATATAATGCACTCTCACAGGAGACACGGCTCTGGCACCAATGTTATGATATCCCTCTCTTTTCAAATGCTCTTGTAAAGGAATGCGGGTTTTCCACAAGGGTTGGTACCTCAACCTCTCTTACTGGGTTACCTTCACAAATGTAACAGATCTGCTCACACTCTTACCTCCACTGCCCACACACCCACACACACTTACCTGTGCTATCTTTCTGGATGCCCTGGCTCACACTAGCCGCTGGGTCGCCAACACCAATAGCCTGGTCGACCAGGCAATCAAAAGAAAGGTCTAGCCAGGGTCGCGCCACAGTATTAACATTCCGAAATACCGTACTTTCCGGCATGTAAGACGCACATTTTTTCCCACACAAAGACTTGGAAAATCATCCTGCGCCTTGTATGCTCAAGATCAGTGTCACTGTAGGCTTTGGGTTACGTTTTAGCAGTTAAGGGTAGGCTTTGGGTTACGTTTTAGCAATTAAGGGTAGGCTTTGGGTTATGTTTTAGCAGTTAAGGGTAGACTTTGGGTTACGTTTTAGCAGTTAAGGGTAGACTCTGGGTTACGTTTTAGCAGTTAAGGGTAGGCTTTGGGTTATGTTTTAGCAGTTAAGGGTAGACTTTGGGTTACGTTTTAGCAGTTAAGGGTAGACTTTGGGTTACGTTTTAGCAGTTAAGGGTAGACTTTGGGTTACGTTTTAGCAGTTAAGGGTAGACTTAGGGTTACGTTTTAGCAGTTAAGGGTAGACTTTGGGTTACGTTTTAGCAGCTAAGGGTAGACTTTGGGTTACGTTTTAGCAATTAAGGGTAGACTTTGGGTTACGTTTTAGCAGTTAAGGGTAGACTTTGGGTTACGTTTTAGCAGCTAAGGGTAGACTTTGGGTTACGTTTTAGCAGTTTACTAATGTTACGCTACAACTGCTTGGAAACACAGTGCGCCTTATATGCCGGAAAATACGTAGGTCACTAATATCATTTTTAAGGGACCTGTAAAGCTCCATATTTGACGACAATTAAGAGTATACTGGTATTATCACCTGTATTAAAAAAAACACGTTGAATACCCGTGAACCATTTGTATAAAATATTTCTTAAGTGTGATTCTTGCACCCCAATGTTTTGCAGTCAATAATGTTTCCCGTTCTCCTAAGTGCAAAGTTCAGTGAGCAAATCTGAAACCACCACCTTCACTATATTCTAAGATGTAATACTTGTCTTACTTGTCACATAGAGAATATATATACTTTGAAGAGTATATATATATATATATATATATATATATATATATATATATATATATATATATATATATATATATATATATATATATATATATATATATATATATATATGCAAAACAACCACTCTGAAAGAATAGTGAGGTGCTGGCCGACCCCTTATATAGCTTCCTTGGATGCTTCACTTTCATAGTTCCTTGATAATGTGAGTAGTCACGAAAGCGCTTGGAATTTCTCTATTCTTTCAGAGTGGTTGTTTTGCATATTTTGAAATCACCTGTTTACTGTGATCTTATTGCATATATATATATATATATATATATATATATATATATATATATATATATATATATATATATATATATATATATATATATATATATATATATATATATATGCAATAAGATCACATAAACAGGTGATATCAGAATAGCACCCGCGATGAGAGACATAAAACTCCGGACCAACTCTCTGACCGCGGGTTCTAACTCCGCCCGTGGTATCCAATCGTGTCATTACAATTTGGTGAGTGACAATTGTCATAGACTGTCATCATTGGCTTGGTAACAATATACAAATAAACCTCACATAGAAACTTACGACGACGTTTCGGTCCGACTTGGACCTAAACGTCGTCAGAAGCTCCTTTCTCCTATGTGCGGGATATTTGTGTACTGTTACAGTCACGGTATTGTTCCCTTTTATTCTTTTTTTGGCTTGGTATCTCTTGCTGTATACCTTTGATATACCTTCGATGAGTTTCGGGTCTTTCTACTCCTGGAGCCCGGCCATGGGCCAGGCTCGTCTGGTGCTATCCTGGTCAACCAGTCTGCTGCTGCTGGTGGCCCCCAGCCCCTACCTGCCGTCCAATATTCACCCATCAGTAAAATAGGAACCTGGGTGTTAGCAGACCGGTGTGGGTCGCATCCTACCTGGAGTTTACCTGGAGAGAGTTTCGGGGGTCAATGCCCCCGCGGCCCGGTCTGTGACCAGGCCTCCTGGTGGATCAGCGCCTGATCAACCAGGCTGTTGCTGCTGGCTGCACGCAATATTAACTTAATTTTGCTCTGTATAACCAGAGGCTTTCTATATAGTATGTCAATGATGTCAGCTATGGTCTGTATAAGTTGTACATGTTCTTGTAGAATTAAAGATTATTATTATTATTATTATTATTATTATTATTATTATTATTATTCACGAGGCAGGAGGGTGAATACCAGTAATAGTTTTAAGAGGCGAGGCCAGGAGCTATGGCTCGACCCCTGCAATCACAAATAGGTGAATAGTAAGCACTCACATGGCATGAATACACATACACAAGGCAGGACACCTCATACACACACACAAGCACATGCACACACAAGCACACACACACACAGGAAGTGGAACAATCTGGATAGTAATGAAGTGGAGGCAGGATCCATACATAGCTTTAAGAAGAGGTACGAGGGAATGGACCTAGTAGCGACCAGTGAAGAGGCAGGGCCAGGAGCTGAGTCTCGACCCCTGCAACCACAATTAGGTGAGTACACACACACACACACACACACACACACACACACACAGAGAGAGGGGGGAGGATGAACCAGCAAGACTGGACCTTGTGTTCACCCTGGGCAGTTCAGACATTGAGGACACCACATATGAGAAGCCCCCCAGGAGCTAGTGACCACGTGGTTCTGTGCTTTGAATACATAGTAGAGTTACAAGTGGAGAGGGTAACAGGAGTTGAATGGGAAAAGCCAGACTATAAACAGGCGGACTACATAAGTTTGAGGAACTTCCTGCAAGAGGTTCAGTGGTACAGAGAACTGGTAGGAAAGTCTGTAAATGAAATGATGGAATACGTAACAACAAAATGCAAGGAGGCAGAGGAAAGGTTTGTTCCCAAGGGCAACAGAAATAATGGGAAGACCAGAACGAGCCCCTGGTTTACCCGACGGTGTAAGGAGGAATGGAAAAAGTACAGAAGGCGAAGAACACAGGAAAATAAGAAGATTAGTCGAAGAACCAGGAACGAGTATGCACAGGTAAGGAGGGAGGCCCAGCAACAGTATGAAAATAACATAGCATCGAAAGTCAAGTCTGACCTGAAACTGCTGTATAACCACATTAGGAGGAAGACAACAGTCAAACGCCAGGTGATCAGACTGAGGAAAGAAGATGGGGAGCTAACAAGTAATGATCACGAGGTATGCGAGAGGCTCAACATGAGATTTAAGGAAGTATTTACAGTAGAGACAGGAATGGCTCCGAGAAGACAGCACAGAGGGGAACACCAACAGGGAATATACCAACAGGTGCTGGATGACATACAAATAATGGAGGAGGAGGTGCAGAAGCAGCTAAGTGACCTCGATACCTCAAAGGCGAGGGGTCCGTACAACATCTCCCGTGGGTCCTTAGAGAAGGAGCAGAGTGGCTGTGCGTGCCACTAACTACAATCTTCAATACATCTCTTGAAACTGGGCAACTACCTGAGGTATGGAAGACGGCAAATGTAGTCCCCATTTTTAAGAAAGGAGACAGAAACGAGGCACTAAACTACAGACCAGTGTCTCTGACGTGTATTTAATGCAAAGTCATGGAGAAGATTATCAGGAGGAGAGTGGTGGAGCACCTGGAACGAAACAAGATTATAAACAACGACCAGCACGGATTTATGGAAGGCAAATCCTGTGTCACAAACAGAAGTAAGAAACGAGAGAGAGGGGTGGGTTGATTGCATTTTCCTGGACTGCAGGAAGGCCTTCGACACAGTTTCTCACAGGAGATTAGTGTAGAAGCTGGAGGATCAGGTGTGTATAACAAGAAAGGCACTGCAATGGATCAGAGAATACCTGACAGGGAGGCAACAACGGGTCATGGTACGTGATGAGGCATCACAGTGGGCGCCTGTGACGAGCGGGGTCCCACAGGTGTCAGCAGGGAACAGCAACTATGCTGACACAGGGGTCAGTCCTAGGACCAGTGCTATTTTTGATATATGTGAATGACATGGTGGAAGGGATAGACTCTGAAGTGTCCTTGTTCGCAGATGATGTGAAGCTAATGAGAAGGATTAAATCGGATGAGGATCAGGCAGGACTACAAAGAGACCTGGACAGGCTGGACACGTGGTCCAGCAACTGGCTTCTCGAATTCAACCCTGCCAAATGCAAAGTCATGAAGATTGGGGAAGGGCAAAGAAGACCCCAGACAGAGTATAGGCTAGGTGGACAAAGGCTGCAAACCTCACTCAAGGAGGAAGATCTTGGGGTGACCATAACAACGAGCACGTCTCCGGAGGCACACATCAACCAGATAACTGCTTCAGCATATGGGCGCCTGGCAAACCTGAGAATAGCGTTCCAATACCTTAGTAAGGAATCGTTCAAGGCACTGTACACTGTGTACGTCAGGCCCACACTGGAGAATGCAGCATCAGTTTGGAACCCACACCTGGTCAAGCACGTCAAGAAATTAGAGAAAGTACAAAGGTTTGCAACAAGGCTAGTTCCGGAGTTTATCTGGAGTTTATCTGGAGAGAGTTCCGGGGGTCAACGCCCCCGCGGCCCGGTCTGTGACCAGGCCTCCTTAGGTCAGTGTCCCAGGATGCGACCCACACCAGTCGACTAACACCCAGGTACCCATTTTACTGATGGGGAACATAGA